>NW_013666011.1:169021-185844 GCF_000517525.1 Limulus polyphemus | reverse complement strand
GCAGATGTTGTAACAGTGTTTACAGTGTGAAGGTAGTAGTACCTGAAATTGGTAGACACACACAGCTCTGGCAGGTGTTGTAACAGTGTTTACAGTGTGAAGGTAGTAGTACCTGAAGTTGCTAGACACACAGCTCTGACAGGTGTTGTAACAGTGTTTACAGTGTTAAGGTAGTAGTACCTGAAGTTGGTAGACACACAGCTCTGGCAGGTGTTGTAACAGTGTTTACAGTGTGAAGGTAGTAGTACCTGAAGTTGGTAGACACACACAGCTCTGGCAGGTGTTGTAACAGTGTTTACAGTGTGAAGGTAGTAGTACCTGAAATTGGTAGACACACACAGCTCTGACAGGTGTTGTAACAGTGTTTACAGTGTGAAGGTAGTAGTACCTGAAGACACACAGCTCTGGCAGGTGTTGTAACAGTGTTTAAAGTGTGAAGGTAGTACTATACCTGAAGTTGGTAGACACATAGCTCTGGCAGGTGTTGTAACAGTGTTTACAGTGTGAAGGTAGTAGTACCTGAAGTTGGTAGACACACACAGCTCTGGCAGGGTGTTGTAACAGTGTTTACAGTGTGAAGGTAGTACTATACCTGAAGTTGGTAAACACACAGCTCTGGCAGGTGTTGTAACAGTGTTTACAGTGTGAAGGTAGTACTATACCTGAAGTTGGTAAACACATAGCTCTGACAGATGTTGTAACAGTGTTTATAGTACGTAATACAGTTATACGACATTTTATGAGCATTATGAAAGGTTTCTATATTTATCTTCTTCAGCATACTTTTAATGACCGTTTATGAGTAGTAAAACAAATTTCAAAGTGCATCTCCAATATTATAGTAATAAGGAAACTCTGTGAACTTTGAAACAGGCTTCAAGGAGTATTTTGTATATTATACTCATGAAGACACTTTATGCATAGTATAGGTTTCAAACTATTTTTATAGCATAATGAACAATATACCAGGTTTCAAAGCGTACACCATACAACGTAGTCATGATGTCAGAAAAACATGTAAGTTCAATAAGTCTTGATATAAAACGATAAAAAAGGTGAACCTTTCTTCTTCAGGGGCAAACTATACAACATTGTAGTAGTGATACTTCACAGGGGCAAACTATACAGCATTGTAGTACTGATACTTCACAGGGGCAAACTATAGAACATTGTAGTACTGATACTTCACAGGGGCAAACTATACAACATTGTAGTGCTGAAACTTCACAGGGGCAAACTATACAACATTGTAGTTCTGATACTTCATGAGCAGTAAAGCAAGTTTCAAAGTGTATACTACACAATATAATGATCCTGATATTTTATGAGCAGCAAAAAAAAAAGCTTTTAAGGTGCAATCTCTACGATATAGTAATAGTTATACTTTGTGAGCAGTAGAGCAGGTTTGAAACTGTATCATTTGCAGTATAGTAATACTGACATGTTACGAATACTAAAGCAGGTTTCAAAGTGAATCCACAACAATAGAATTATACTGATTTTATGAACATTATAATAGGTTTCAAAGTATTCTCTACAGTATAGCGATATTGATAACGTATGAGTTTTAAAAACTGATAAATCACTTGTAAATCGGTTATCATTTAAGTACTTATCACATTAGAATAAATGGACTGAATAATTTATTAAGAAGATGACTAGCCAAAACTGCAGTAAGTAAAGGATATATAGTGTTTATTAGCTAATTGTGTTTTGAGTTCTAAACCCTTTGCAAAAAACAATTAGCAATATTTTCACATTCATTTCCTAATGTGTTTACCTAAAACTGGAACCTGCGTCTGTACTGAGCGCTGTGTCTATTACGTACAAGGTAATGACATGTTTTGATTTTATGATATAATCGACAACACATACTAGATTGAATGAACTTGCACGAGAATGAATCACAAGACACATCGTTATTATGTTGACTATTCCGAAATCCTTCTATTATTTTGGGTGATAATAGTATATAGGTTAGGTCAGTTTATTCAACTAAGACGAATTACATAGTAAATTAGGCATAACATGCTTCTACACTTCTTGAATTTTCTCTCTCTTTTCTTTACTTTTTAAGAATGCTGGTAATTTGACAATACAAAAGTGAAATTGGCTAAATTTATGCCCTAATCTTACAGAGTATTGTGCATAACATCGTTAAACTAACACACTTGTTCTTAAATAAACTGGTACAGTGTCGACTAGAGGGGTACCGATCACAGGAATACATTATGTACTCACCTACTTTTAATAAAAGTAGCGTTGGGAAAAAAATCGGAGTAAATTTCAAATGCATACAGGCATGAATTATGTTTGAAATAAGAAAAAAAATCACTCAACAGTTTCAGTAATTGGTCTTATGGTTACATGTTTTCATATACTTATTGTCTTAGATGGGTTAAAAAGCAGATATTTAGTATATCACTGTCATTCTCTTTCATATTATAACTAAAATATTGTTGGTCAACTCCTTTCACGACGACGATTGTTAGATGAAATCAATGTATATTTATAATATGATATTCTTGTGTTCGTGCTATTTATCATTGTTCCATAGATCTAATCGTGGTTTCTAGGTATGCAATCTTTCTCCCACATGGAAAGAACTTCTGTAGATTGAGAGTCCATTCAGTGGAATGTAGGTGTCAAATCTCCCACCGTAGTAGGAGGGGCTTCTATAAGACTGGGAGTCCGCGAGGATTTACATGTGTATTCTCCCTCTTTAGAGGAAGAGACTTCTTTAGATTGAGAACCCGTTTCTGTTCTGTCCTCAGATGATGTAGCAATAGTGAAAACATCAGAAACAGGTTAAGATTGTTGAAATTGAATTAAATTTTCCATCAAATTTAACTGTATTAGGAAACAAAGAATTTGAAAGATTCTGTACTAGAACTAGATAATTTCACATGTTTTTATATTTTAGGGCAGAGTCACAGACTTTACCTTACTCACTTGTTGCCACAGAGGCTGAGGCCATAGAGTTTTTATCCATTTGATGGCTCATAAGTCAAGATCACAGACGCAAGATAACGCACTGTAGTATTCTCCCGTTGACGCTATTGGTTGATTGACCCGCTCAAGGAACAATAACATTTGCTTGCTGGTTCGCCAACTCTCATGAATAATGAGTAAAGTTAATTCAAGTTAAATTAAAAATAGATAATAATAATAATAGATAACTGGTGTCAGAATAAATAAATAATATTTTTATTTATCCTTACCCTAATTCTGAATTGTAAATGACTCATGAATAATTGATAGAACTTATAGTTCACTAACTCAACTTAGTTCACCGTGATAGTTAGTCACTTAACTTAGTTTACACCGTAATAGTTAGTCACTTAACTTAGTTCACACCGTGATAGTTAGTCACTTAACTTAGTTCACACCGTGATAGTTAGTCACTTAACTTAGTTTACACTGTAATAGTTAGTCACTTAACTTAGTTTACACCGTAATAGTTAGTCACTTAACTTAGTTTACACTGTAATAGTTAGTAATTTAACTTAGTTCACACCGTAATAGTTAGTCATGCAAGTTGATAATATAAGTAGCGCTACTCTGTCGTATCCCAATTAGCCATTTGATCCCTAGTATTAGGTGAAAGGCCTCGTCGGCACTGGATATAGCAGATATAGTATGATTGACATACTGTTTTACATTCTTCTTTACTTTCACTCACAAGTTCTTTGAATAAAAATAATACACCTAGGTCCACAAGTTGCCTCAGGGATCGAGGTCACAGTTGCTACTTATTCAAAATTGTAGTTCAAAGTTCTGAGTCACAGATATTACTTAGTGGACATGGTAGCTTATAGGTCACAGACTGTACATACATAACTTATATATCACCCAGAGGTCAAGATCACAGCTGGTGGTTCAAAAGCTAAGATTATATGTTGTGACTCAGAAGTCAGGATGTAGTAATATGATGACACAGCGCTATGTTCTGTTCAATATCAGTACTTGTTCTATGATAATCTACTGCACTCTAACAATCCTACCTGTTTTAAAAATACATTTTTAGTGACGTGTAACGATGGTCATGGTAAAATTATCAATTTCGATTTCATTTAGTTGTACATGATAAAAATTTTCAGGTATGTGTTGTGACAAGGAAGTCGATTTGTATCACAAACATTTGACGAAGTATGAAACAGAATATGACCTAGTTAGTAAAATAAGAGTAGGAATTTTTTATTCATAGATATGTGAGCAGTCGTCAGAAGTCCTTTCGTCATCAAAATCGAAATATGTCGGTCGGGAAAGCGAATTTAGCTATTTTATTTTTAAGGTTATTCATAAAAGATCACTGTAATAAAACAAAAAAAAACGGGGGGACAAAGTTTATTACAGATTCTACTCTTTTGTGAAACTACTAATTCCTGGAAAGTATGAAAACACACATATAATTATGTATGTGCAAGTTCAATTTATGTCCATTATATATAATCAATCGTGATTTCGGCCCGGCATGGCCAGGTGGTTAGAGCGCTCAACTCGTAATCTGAGGGTCGCGGGTTCGAATCCCCGTCACACCAAACATGCTTGCACATTCAGTCGTGGGGCGCTATAATATTACGGTCAATCCCACTATTCGTTGGTAAAAAGAGTAGCCCAAGAGTTGGCGGTGGGTGGTGATGACTAGCTGCCTTACTCTGCTAAATTAGGGACGGCTAGCGCAGATAGCCCTAGTGTAGCTTTGCGCGAAATCCGTAACAAACCAACAAACAGTTGTGATTTGGTTACTCATCAGTAATATATTTCATGGAACTATTTGCTAATAAACAAAACCAGTCATTGTGACATAATTTCCAATTTTGAGTTCTAAAAACTAAAAATATTATGTATTTTCTTACGAGATATATATATATAAAAATGGGTCTATTTAAACACCTCTGACTAAGGGGGGGGGCTTAGGAATGCAAAGAAATAAGAGACAAAAATTAGACATTACTTGCGTAACCTATTTTATCCCTACCACTAGGAGTTCTAGACGGATGATATTTGTTCCGCTGTTTGTGGCGTGTGTTTAATTTAAGCATGCAGACGAAGAAAACAATTCTGATATTACAAAAAAGTGGATCAAACATGTTCATGGTTGAATTGTGCACAGTGTTTAGGACATATACGTTGTTCAAAACCTGCATTAATAAAGGGAATTCTTAATTTTACATTTTTTGATTGAGCCGTAATGGGGGAGTCTAGTTGAGGTGGTTGCTCTTTCCATTCCTCAATTGTATTTATTAAGTGACACCATTACTAAATATAAACGTGTTTTTTATTGTACCCGGGAGGGGACAGAATATCAGCAGAATTAATAAATAAGTGGGAGATGAAGCAAAAAAGGGGGCGACTGGACTATGTGATAAAATGTATTTAAAAGGAAAAATGGCCTAAAGATTTTATAGAGACTGTCATGATTCGCCTGCAGAAGAAAGTGAATTCAGTAAGACCATAGAACTTTCTTCTTGATTTCTTCCTCTTTGAAAATAGTGTTAATAATACAGTACAGAAGGAAAAAGCTGGATGAAGTGCAACAGCTTGGTAATCTGGGGGAGAGGTATTATAACATTATATGTAATATACTACAAGGAAATAATATCAAGAAGTACAATGGGCAAACGAAGCATTAGAAAAAAAAAAGGAAGCTTCTGTTAACAAGGAAATTGAACATAACACCAAAGAAGAGATTGATTAAAAACATTTGTGTGGAATGTGGCGACACAAGCAACCGAAATGTTGACTTTCAGGGAAGATGGTTTCTGAAAATTGGGAACTTTTGAAATGTTGACTTAGTTGCGAATGATGGAATGATTGTGTAAAAAATATTTATTGTAAAAAAAGAATATCAAAGAAGAAAAGGATGGGGGCATGTAGTTAGAGGAGAGAGCTTGATGAAAGAATCATTAGAAGGAAGAATGAAAGTAAAATGACAATATAGAAGAAAGGGGATGATGATGTTGCTGGTCAAGCTGAAAGAAGGAATAACGTAAGGTGATTTGAAGGCAGTAGATAATTTCAGGTGGAGAAGAATGAATGACTGATATTAACATCTTGATTGACATTTTGTGTTTTGAGTCTAATACTTGCCTACGGTAGTATACCGATGACGATGAATAAGGGGAATACGACGTTTCGGCAGTTATACCTACACGAAAATAGAATGGTTTCTGTGTTTGTTTCGGATACTTGCGCAAAGATACACAAGATATACCTGTATTAGCCGTTCCTAATTTTGAAGGAATCGACTAGAGGAAAGATAGGTAGTCAATAACACCCGCCGCCAACTATGCATCCCCAGATTCATAATCCAGCAAGTAAACCACAATTATTTATGTAGGGTGTTTTATTGTTCAGATGCTAAAATTTGTTTCCGCAAAGTCTACAAACATTTTCAAAGGCAAGCAATTTATAATTGGAATGTTAATAAAATATACCTCCTCAAGTCGAGCTAATAAAGTTTGTCAGAACAGCTATAACCCTTTTTCACACTTTGACACAGTATATACATATATATAATATGCAGTTAAGAAAATAAAAAGTTTTTTATTGAAAATGAAAAAAATTGTAGCAGGTTTTAACAAAACAGGTTATAGATTGTTTTAACTGTGAGGTTTTGCAGTCAAGGAGTAATACACTGAAGATTTATGACTGAATGAAGGAAACTACATCCCATTAAATAAATAATATAATGTATTTATGTAGATATATCATCACTAACAATCCGGTTTTCATAATTTACGTAGTTGATAAAAATGTACTCTAAATGTAATAGCTATCTGTTTTTATTATGTTTTTAAATTAATGCATATAATACATATAAAGCTATTTAGATCTTCAAAGCTTCCAACAAACTTATAATTACACGAACTAGCTTATTGAAGTTGACCAATAATTCTTTGCACGAGAAATACGTTTGAAAAATATGTGATTAGCGTCAATTGTATTTTCCTTCTGGAATAATTTTTCCAATGATATCCAGTCGTGAAATTAAAAAGATACCCATTAAAAATTAAATTACATGTCATTCAAACAACAATATCTGATTACAGATCTATATGTATTAGTTATTCAGTTGATAGATAAATAGATAAAAAATTGGAGTTCTATGACAGGTAGAAATGCAGTTCGATAGTCACAACCAACGTAAAAAATATAACATTCTCTTTTTCTTTTACTTGAAGTTCGTTTGATACACGAACAAAAAATTATGGAATACACATTAGAAATGTAAATATTGATCAATGAACTCTGAATATCAAAATCTCTTTTATCTAGGTACAAAATATGCATTTCATTAAATTGAAATGGTTAATTATTTGCATTCTACCTTCGTCATGCACGAGTTTTTCGGAGTGAGAAGAACGTTAGTGTGACCCTGGTATTCTATTTTTACTTTTGCAGTAATTCGCAGAGGAAGTGGTAATTATACGGAGATTAGGGTGATACGCCGAAAGTTTTCCATATATCACAGGTGAGTGAGAGGTGCAGACATCTGGGTAACTATAAAACCAAAGCTACTTCAACGACGAATTCGGGACGAAAGAAGAAAGTTAAACCTTTGTTTTGTTTTTAGGTTTATGACCACGGACTTTACAGGGTATTTTAGGTTTGAACATATTACATTATTTGTGATTGTTGAACTTTCTAAAAATGTGATTAATTTTCGCCAATTCTGTTTCGCGTCAATAATCACTCGAGATTCTTTTTGGTTTTCAAGCTAATAACATTATATATCTATTGATATTAAGCTGTACCCACAACAAGCTAGTGACGTAATATATCTATTGATATTAAGCTGTACCCACAACAAGCTAGTAACGTAATATATCTATTGATATTAAGCTGTACCCACAACAAGCTAGTAACGTAATATATCTATTGATATTAAGCTGTATTCACAACAAGCTAGTAACGTAATATATCTATTGATATTAAGTTGCATCTACAACAAGCTAGTAACACGCATTTTAGTTTGTTATAACTGAAAGGATGGTAAGGGGGGATTGCCACCCTGTGGTTCAGTGGCAAGTTTTGAGGGTTTATAACGCTAAAAATCGAGTTTTGTTACCGCGGAAATGAGATTGAAGTGGATAGTGCAAGGTTTATAAGGTGTAAGTGGGTGATCGCAGGACATTGTGTTTTCAATGGTTAGAAGTAAGTCGATATAGTTGAATAGATTGCACATTTAAGTTTACAAACAGAAAGTAACGAGATTTAAGTACTACATGTCGAATGGCTGAAAGAAAGAGAATTTTGAGTGATACGTTTTGCTAAGTGGATAATGAGTACATTACAGTAGGCGCACAATTTGGTTTGTTAGGAACAAGTGGATGGAGACAATATTGAGGTGAGTAATACGTCTTCAATGGTTGATATAAAGTGAAATTAGAAAGAAATGAAGTGGATAGTACGTTTCGTATGGTTAAAAGGAATGTCAAAAGTATGTTGAAAATAGCAGGATTGAGTTACGTACTACGGTTTGAATGTTTATAATTAGGTGGAAGAAGGCTCAAATGAATTAGGAATGTTGTTTTTAATGTTTATAAGTAAGTGTAAAACACCAAAAGTTAATAATGTACTGCGTGTTGAATATTTAAAATGAACATTTCAGAAGAAAGTTGAGTAATAGGTGGGTTTGGGAAAATCAACCCTCACCTTAGCCAAAAACAAATATGTGCAAGGAAACGTCATATTTAAATAGCTAAAACTTTATCTCAAATCCGAACTACTTTAAAATACTTAGAAATACACTTATTTTTTGTTATTCACTCAGTAGCCATTGTAATATATACGGAAGACGCTTATCAACTATAATATATTATTTATAAATCGGTGGATTGAAAGTAAGCAACCTCCTTAAAAATTCTGTTTATAAGCTTTAATATATAAAAATATATATATGCAAGTAAAAAAATATATTTTGTAAAAGTAAAATGATGTAGGGATGGCAGTGAGAAAAAAAATGCAAACAAGAATATACGGATGATACAGCTATACATAGATCATCCCTACACATCTTTCAATATTAAACTTTAATGTTACACTGTAAAACGTACGAGTACAAAATGGTTACGAGGTCGGTCAATTCAGGAGCTTGTAATAATCAAAACAAACATGTTTTGACTCAACTTGGTTTTACTTGTACGTAAGTCCTAGGTTCTTAGCAACATTGATGCCTATCCTGACATGACCATGATAATATGATAAACAAACTGGATATCAGCAGTCAGGAATATATAACTTCCAACTGCAGTATGCATTTTACAGTGTAACATTAAACTTTAATATTGAAAGTCATGTAGGGGTAATCTATGTATAACTGCATCATCCCTATATTCTTGTTTGCATTCTTTTTGGCACTGGCATTTCTACATCATTTTATACTTACAAAATGTTTTATATTATTTGTTTTGTGACGTTTCCCCCTGACTGAAAGTTATTATATTCTAGGAATGTGTGTCATAAAATTTAATATTATGTGTATTGATTTTTTTACTCCTTCACTTCATACATTATATAGGGGTTGGCTCCCTAAAGACAACGATTGTATAGTGTACAAAGTATTAAATATTCTACATGTTACAGTCATTTAATGTTCATCTATTATTGGCTGGTAATTCCTGTTTCACTCTGTATTTAAATTTTGTAAAGGAACACAATATTTCTGTAAAAAAAGCTAACTTCAAAGGATAATGATAACATCGTTTACACTAAAATTATCATTTTACAAAAATTACTACTAGTTATTTTTGTAAAATCGATGACATCGTGCACTGCCCCGAAACACATAGAATTGATTTAGGTTTAAACTAACGTTAGTGATAAGCAGTTGCAGAGTTATCTCGACTGAAACAAGAAGAAGAAAGGTAAACAGTTTGGTGGGTTGGTCACTTTCTGGTTTGGTATCTTAGAGATGTTTTCTTCTCTTGTTTTTGGGCTTATTCCGTAAAAAAACAAACGAAAGTGAGTGGCAACCATCTTTTAACGTAAAACTCTCTGTCATTGTTGCTTTTTTTAGCGTGCATATCTATATTATGCCTATTGAGTACCTTGGCCATTCCTACATATAAAGTCTACCGACTCGATGATATGAGCGAGTGTAGGAAGGCTGGACTGAATTAGGTATAAATGCTTTAAATGTAGTTCACAAAGGCATAAATTAATTAGGCATTACATGTTCATCGTTTTCAAGTTATTAAAAGAAGGCAGGATTGAAGTGGAAGGTAATATATGATTTGACAAATATAGGGTGACAGATCTGAATTGTTTAATTTAGTGAAAAAATTAAGTTCACCGATATCTGTAGTTATATCCCTTTTATTTTCGACAATATTCTATGGGAAATACCCTTAATTTAATGACGTCCGCACCTTCTAGCACATATACAACGTTTAACATTATCTAGAAGGCTACTACGTTATTACATGATATCGTGAAATTTAAACTAAAGCGCTTGATTTAAGTTACAGGTAAAGTTTTGTTGTTGTTGTTCTCACAATTTACATAAACTGACTTCATATCTGAAGACCAGAAGCCACCATGGCCCACTTTTCTTTCAGAACTAACATAGGAGTGGCCGTATATATCACTGGTTTACAATACTTTTCTGGAAGTGTTCTAACCTCGTTAGGAATTTTTCTAAGTTGCTCCTGATGTGTACCTAGTTGTTTACCGGGTAGTTGTCATTTTTGGTTGACCTATTTCATAAAAATAAAAAAATCCACGACGAGCGTTTCGTTAACAGGAAGATACATTGTTCTTTTAATGGGAGAACACTTAGAATCATTTATTTAAAACGAATTTACCAAATTTACATCATACAAGGATTTTGAAAAGTATATATTTAATGTATAAAGCGATGGAACGAGATCACGTTCTAAACTGACGTTGTGAAGCGCATGATAAGATGTAAGAACATAATGTAATAAATGCATATAAACAGACACTGTTGTATTTAATTTACACTATCGTATTTAAATTATATCATATAAATGTTTTCAAATAGTTTCGTGTCTCAGTTGTACTGAGATATATATATTGAAAACTTAATTTAACACTACCACTGCGAATACATTTAATAGGTTTCCCGTTACAGTTGTATCGTAAATATGTTCGTTTAGTTTACACGCTGGTTCATGCACGTGTTGTAAACATACACCTTTAGTCTTTTAAAGATTCGATTTTACTATAAATACAGGGTAAGCTATAAGTAAACTTAAGCAGTTAATGAACCAACGGTTTGTTCAGTCACGTGTGTAATACACATTATAGTGAATGAAAAATACATTTGTTTTACAATTATTCAAAGTTAGGCCTATTTGTTTTCCAATTTTCGTCGGATGTTGCGTTTAAACCGAAGCTTTAATATCAGTATTATACTGCATATGTAAATAGGGTATCATAGAAACTTTTGTCTCTCATCGTCGAGCACAACTGATGAGTTCTCTATCACGTATTCAGTACAAAAATCCTTTGTCTGCGGCACGTCTGTGTACCATTTCAGTAGTCAGCAAATACAATCATCAACAGGTTCCAAGGAACAAACAAGAATTGAGTTATTAAGATAAGTGAGAAAAAATTACTTTAGTAAACTTACTTATGGCCCACCTTCTATATTCAGGCAACTTTCGGTTTTATTTTTACTGTAAAGAAATTTAGACGGATTTTAGCTTCAGTTGTGTTATGAGACAGTTTGCTGTTTCAGAGGTGTTGTGAAAACAGTTTGCAGTATAAATATACTTAGGTGGATTACTTTTTAGCAGTGTTTTAAGTATAAATATTTATTCATAAAATATCTATTTTACGTTTATAAAAAAAAAAATACAGCTTTTTGTTTAGCATTAATTATGTGCGTTCGGAAGTTTTATTTGATGTGAGAACGATGTTAATTTCGGTAATGCATAACAAAATCAAAATATAAGTAAATATTATTTGTTTCTCCGTTGAACAATGTGTTGTTTGTGCTGTGCTCACAAAAGGGATCGAGCTCCAACTTTTACCATTATAAGCCCACAAGCTAACCGTTGAAGCACAGTAAAGATTAAGAGACGAAATCTGTGCTATAAACATCAGCATGTTTTATATAAACTATTAAATATCTAGATAAAACGATGTATCCAAGGCGGGGTAAACGTTACTATGCAGTTAATATACTTGGTATTATACGGTTGGAAATAAAGAAGAAATTGGCTACTGAAATCAATCTAATTATTGTTTGTTTTTAAGAGTAAGACGTTAAAAAATAAGCAATAGGAAACAATTGTATAGTAATTTTTACCCTACTATACATATATAGGTTGGGATATAGTTACCGAATTAAGACGAATAGTTAAATCTACCATAAAAGAAATAATGATCCTGTATACTTCGTCACTCCTTTGTACAGATCAGGGGACGATGTAACAAGTATCTTTGTAACAAAATATGTTCGAGTTATAGAACTCATGTGAAGTAGATATTTTACTGTTCATATTTATAAACCTAGATGATCGTGAACTTATATTTCTTAACTTTGATTTGCATTAGTTAAAACAGCTTTTTCTGAGATAAGTTAACACCAATCTTAATTAATAACCGTGTATATGTATGTATGTATATATATATTAGAAAATTAATGTATTATAATGGATCATAATATTAAACCCAGAGTTAAACCAAAGGTTCATTATATAAAGGAAGAAAGATCTCCAAAACCATCATTAAAAACATTTACCCGACTGCTGGTGACATGAAATAATAAAGAAATGTGAAATGAAATATAGAATTCTTAGGTTTTTTTATATGTAGGCCTATCTATTGACCTGGTAAACAGCAGAAGTGAAAACAACAAATCTAAACACTTTTTAAGTGTAAATATATGTATATTGTTTGTATGTAAATATATGAAACGCCATAGGTTTTTGGTTATAGCAAGTTGTTTAAATTTAACGTTTCTACTTATTCCATAAAAAAACAGGTTATGAAAACTCGAAAAATAATATATACATATAATATGAAGAACTTATTGAAATCTCGAGGAGTTTATATATATATTATGAGATTGAAGCAATTCTCAGCTGAATCGAACACCAAATAGAAGATTGTTTGTTTGTAGTTAAGCACAATGGGCTACCTGTGCTCTGCCCACCAAGGGTATCGAAAACCGGTTTCTGGCGTTGTAAGTCCGCAGGCATAACGCTGTGCCACTGGAGGGCTCGAAATAGAATAACTAAAAGAGCACTTTGAGTTATTAGAAGTGCTGCAGTTTTGAAGCATCGCTTATATTTAGCTTTGTTTATTTAATTTTACCCTAGCCGTCCCTACTTTTCAAGTGATAGACTAGAGGGAAGGAAGTTAGTCATTCCCACCCACCGCCAACTCTTGAGCTACTTTTCTTTAGTAAAGAAAAATAGGATTATAACGTCCCCACTGCTGAAAAGGGTGATGGGATTCGAATCCACAACCCACGTATTGCGAATCAAGTGATTTAACCATAAGGCCATGCCAGGCCAGGCCTGTATTTAGCAGTATTAGAATTGAAATTCCAATTCTTATAGAAAACTATTAAACTAAACTACTAGTTTTTGAAAAAAATTTCAAGTGCAAATATTTTTTCAGTAACTAATTTATAAAAGATAAATCAAGAGTATATGTATAAGTATCATTTCTCCTGTAACATATGACTTTATAAATAGTAATAATATTCCATGTAAATTACAAATAAGTATTTTGGAAAGATATATTACGTTATTTCTCATCCTCGTGTAATTTGGTAAATATTAAATCTCGTCACGCAAGTTCATAAACGTAAAACTACATTTTTATTAAATGAATGAACCTGAATCAGGTGTCTTCTGTAATTTTTAAGCTTTGAATTTCGAAATATTCCCTGAACTCAAAATATAAGATAATGTCTGGCACTAAAATAGCTTCTAATAAACCTGGCAAGCCCTATTTAAATAACACGCGGAATACAGTGTGACTTATCTCATTGACCAAAATAAAAAGAAAAACTTTACGGCTGAAAACGTTTATAAAAAATGATGAGTGCATGCACTTAAGATGTGCTGTTTTTTTTTAATTAGCTGGGTGTAGATATAAATACGTTTTCATGCTACCATACACGTGCTTTTACAGCTACATCTCAAAAACCAGTACGACCCTGGCACTGATCTAAATAATAATTTATAATGATACAGAAAAAAAAAAAAACGACGGCTGGGCGTGGCTCAGCGGTTAGTGCGCTTGGACTGTAAAACCGAGGATCCAGATTCGCGTTCTGTTGCAGCAAAAACTCGCTTCGCACTTTGTGCTTTAAGAAAGACGGTAATATCTCACTATTTGATAAGACAAAGCAGCCCAAGAGGTTAGTAGTAGAGCGGTTGACTAGCTACCTTCTTTCTAGTTTCTCCTTGGTAGCTTTGTGCAAAGATTCTAAAGAAACAAGCAAAAGAGGCATTTCAAATGAAACTTTAAACATGTAGCCATATATATATATTGTTTCTAACTCAAATTTTACTGGTATTTACTAATAAACTAATCGCAAGCTCTGAATCATCACTACACCAACTGCTGGCCATTCTTTAAGATTGTCGGGGAAAATGTAAAAAAAACAAGAAAGTAACATGAAAGAAAATATCTATATAAACTTTGTCATGTATTTCTATACAAAGGTGCCCCCCCCCCTGCCCTATGAAAACTGTAACCTGTAGCTTACTATTTTAGTTGTTGGTTACTTCAATTCACGTTCCATTTTTCTGTTCGGACAGTTGTGCTTTATTTCGTTTTAAAAAGTTTGGTAAAAAATAATATACATGACTATATAGGCTATTAAGAATATTTAAACGCAATTTCATTCTGTTTTATATATGTGTACTTTTTTATTGTAGTAGAGATGTTTTTTATGTAGCAGAAGCTTATATCAGGCTTGAGAAGACATCTTTCTTTTCAGCAGTTTTTATTGGTCTATCTATCTATCTATATATTGTGGTACATAACAATAGCTAGAACAAGCTTGCATTTATAAGTTAACTTTGAGTACTGAACATTTGAAGAACTTTCTAGTTTTTCAACGTTTCAAAACACTCTCATTAGACCAGATGTTGATCTACTTCTATTGACTCCTCTATACAAGAAGTAAAGAAATCGGGACGACCTTGCTCTAAACTGCAGATAAAAGTCAATGAAATTCAGGTCTTTGACCAGCACACAGAAGGTTTCACGCCTGTTTTTCCACGTGTCTGACACCGACTCGTATCGTTCGCGGTTTTGTTTTCAGGTCGCGGAGTTGTTAGGCACTACGATTAAGTGTGATAGTCATTAGGTTCTATGTTGGAAAGCAAAGCCAGCGTACAGAGTGCAGACTATACTAGTGGATTTTTCACAAACTTTGGTTCCGAGCTTCTGTATTTAGTGAAAGAAAGCTTATAGCACGTGTTAACTACACTTCTTTGCTTTCCTGACAGAAGACGTACTGTTATCAACTCGCTTTTCTATGATTCAAGTTTCAATCACTACAGTCATTTAACGCTTCAACATTATCTCAGTTCTACCTTCTATCTCAGTAAGATCGAACTGACACAAAATTTTCCTAAATCATTCTGCATTTCACGTTTTAAGTTCAGGTCATATAACTTTGTAGCGCTTCCATACAAAATTTCTAAAGAATAACTATTAGCCGATATAAGTCAAACATAGCTGCGACTCGCTGAGGAAATGATATTCTGATTATCTATTACTTGAATCCAGACATGCTAGAGGTCGCTGTTAACTGAACGGTCAAGGGTGTGGATGGCAAAATCAAATTCGAAAGGTCTTTGATTTAAATTAACTAAAATAAAAGAAACCGAATTAAATAAAAAATCTAAATAAAATTTAAATGAACAGAAAATAATTAAGAATTTTTGCACTAGGTTGACTTCTGGACAAAAACAAAAGGTTTAAGCAAGACTTTTTAGCAGGTGTTCCACTTATGATCACCAAAAGAAAACTAGCTAAACGTCTGAAATCCCAACTCAAGAAGACGTAACAGCTCTATACATTATCCAATCGCAATCATATTTGCTTTAATTATACAACTGACAAAAAAAAAAAAAAGGAAAATAAAGAAAATGTTAGAGCTACCAAAATTACAATTGCTCATGTGATGATAAAGACAACCTGGATTGGTGCCCATCATAAAAACTACAAATAGGACTCTGTCTGCACGTGTTATTAACGGTTTTTTGTCACTACACGGATTATGGAAAATTTGAAGAATTCCCCGAACGTCTAACTTCAACAAAAACTAAATGGAGTTCATGTACAATGGCAACAGATAGAAATATTTTTTATTAACATTTAGAATTGAACTAATTCTGAATAATATTTTGTGGAAACAAGTTATATTTGGTTTAAATAAATATGCATATGACATATGCAGCTCCATCTGTTAGTTTGTAGAATAGATATGTATCTACAACTGCTGATATTAATATATTATAGTTTATTTCTCTGCTGGTGCTCCTATATTATCCTTATTAAATTTGAGGACCGTTATTGAAAATCTTCTTATATTCCAAACTTTAACCGGAGTGCACTTTTTGAAAACTCCAGAAACACGTGAAAAGTACTTGAGACACCAAATAAAGGTTTCTCAAAAAAATCCAAACTCTAAGGGCTGTACAAGTCATCTACATTTACTACTTCTCACGAAATATTTTATATTACAAAAGGCGTGGAATAGTATACACCTGGAAAAAAGATAAGCACCCCCGTGTTTTTTTCAAGTGATTCAGATTCGACGTTCTTGTGACTGATTATAAATTACCATTCAATCTAAACGTGTTTATCAAATGAAA
>NW_013666011.1:147072-168021 GCF_000517525.1 Limulus polyphemus | reverse complement strand
GCCAGGTGTATAGTTAGCATGCTTAGTTATAGGTCCAAGGTTCGAGTCACAATACACTTTCAGCTGTGAAATCATTATAACTGTGACGATCAATTTTAGTATTCAATCACGTGGGCGGTGGGTGTTGCTATCTGGTAGTCCTCCTCTAGTATAGTGGTTCTAAGTTTGGGAAGTGGTTATGCCATGTTATTTAACCCAAATAATAAGATCACTTACGTCCTACTATATGACTCAAACTAAAACAGGCGCATATAACATTCAATTAATTTTGAAATAATATGCACGTGTTGTATATATTGTTTACAACGTGTGTGTGTATATATATATAATTCAAATTAATTTGTCGACTTGACTTTTTAATGTTATTCATAAATTTTATAGATAATTGTTTTTAAAAAATAAAACATCATCGTATTCTTGATGCCGCCAGCATGCCAAAACACTGGTACAACTTATTTTAAAGCTAATTTTGTAAATGTATGCTTGTTTGTAATTAAGCACAAAGCTACACAATATGCTATCTGTGCTCTGCCCACCACGGGTATCGAAACCAGTCTACTGTGTCACTGGGGGGCATAAAGGTATGTAAAATATATATATTTTATAAAACAGCTTTGGTAGCACTCGTACGAGAGGATGTTATATAACTTTTATATTGCGTCTACAAATTTCCCGTAAATTTTTCATACGGATTTTCCTTGTGTATAGTGAAATTTTTTTGTTGTCATTCTATACTTAGGGGATTTCATTCATGCTTACAGCGATAATATCAAAAGTTTTCAAAAGTTTTTACTACGGCTGTAAAGAGCAACTTGAATCGAAACATGGTGGTAGAATTACAGCCTTGGCGGATGTGACGTAATATATTTTCGTACGTATAGTTAAGTTGTCACACCCACATATGACACCAAACAGACTATACTTTCGGGCACAGAACTGTAAGATGAAAAATCTGTTTTGTAATGCAAGCATAAACTTGTGACACTTTAATATTCTTGATCAGCCCCAAACCTAAGCTACTTCAGCAGGAAGAATAAGTAAATACAAAATAGGAAAACTACTTCCAAACCATTAACACTTGCATCAGCTACTTCTGTTTGTTTGTTTTCAATTATGCACAAAGCTATACAAGGGCTATCTTTGCTCTGCCCATCACGGGTATCGAAACCCGGTTTCTAGCGTTGTAAGTCCGCAGACATACCGCTGTGCCACTGGGGGGCCAGCTACTTATGATAAAATTTATTAGAATATAGAAACATAGGAGCCTAACCAGGGGGCAGAAGGAAGCACGTTCCTCCCAACTCTGAATACTTTGTTTTTTAATTAAAAAAAGTATCTTCTCGTCTCGCTCTCCAGCAATTCCTATTCCTTACGCCACCTCCCCACATTAAAAACATAAACAGGCGCTCATGTATGAAAAATGATATTTTCGTAACACTCAATAGATTTTTGTAAATTATATTACCATGATGTAAGCTAAAACAAAAAATGCAAGTTATGCTTTTCTTTCTTCTTTTTTTTTGTGTGTGTAAGTTAATTTTAAGAGTCTGATGGCCTCATTTGCGAAATGCATTCTTAAAACTATACATAATTAAGGCAGGTTGGATTGATAAGAAAAAACAAACAAACTTTTGTTTGAATTGTCTGTAACTCTTATAAACGTTGGTCAAGTCTGTGGAAATGTTCAAGTTTATTGAACTAAACGTTTGTAAGTGTTTCTTATTGTAATTTTATTTCAACACCTCATGTTTTAATTTTCGCGGGAAATTCCCAAGAGGAACTATTGACGATTCAAAGTATTTGCTGATCTTAGGGTATGAGCGCGAGACTCGAGTTTAGCGCCAATAACAATTGCTCATTATCTTCTCGGTTGTGCTAGCCAATACGAATAGTGAAGAATGGTAAGCAAATGTAACGGTATGGAAATTTACAAAACTGAAAACAATGATGATACAGCAGATCATACATACAACCAACTAACAATACTAATCAAATAACTTATGGCAACTTGATCTCACCTTCTATTTCAAGATAGAGCTTCCCCTACTATAGAACAAATAATTTTTTCCATGATCATACAATAATCATCCTTACCCTAATTACAACCCTAGTAGTATACATAATAATAATAAACACCATATATAACTCTTTTACTAATCGAGTTCTTTTAGAAGGTCAAGAAATTGAGACATTCTGAACCATCATCCCAGCACTTATATTAATTTTCATTGCCCTACCCTCTCTCCGGCTATTATATCTTATAGATGAAATTAACAATTAATCCGAGATTTTAACGCTGTTAGCCCATAAACTTATCGCTGACCTAAGAGTTGACCTCAGATAATTGTTTGTGAGTGACTAAAATGTTTCTTTTTTCACTAATAAAAAATATTTCATACAGAGTCCAAATTATTTTATTTACATATATCGATTTTGAGTAATTATTCCATGGGTTTAAAGTAGTTTAATTGAAAAATATATTTTCAAAATTTAAATTTATTACTTCATACAGAATTTGAATGAAGAATATTAATTCGAAAAAAAAAAGGCACATGATTGTGTGACTTTTCCGAATTTATCAGGATTTGGCGGTTTCTTCTGGAAAAATTTTCTGATATTTTTAAATCAGTAAGTAAATTAGCTGACCTGTTCTTTTGGGTTTATCAAAGAATTAATTATCTATAACCGTAAAAATACCATTCTGAATCAGTTAGGTCCACAAGTAAATCTGCTAATTACTATACAACTTTAAAGAATGAGTTTTATTTTGCCTCTTTGAACCAACATTCTGTATAACCTTAGAAACACTAAATTGGATTAACTTTTATCACCAATAAATCTACTAACTTCTGTATAACCGTAAGACGTACCTTACTGGATCCATCTAACTAACCATCACTCAATATTCTAACATCTATGTAGCCTTTGAACCACTCCACAGGATTCTTCTGGATCAATGAATCTTCTAACATGTATATAACTTAACAGATACTGAACTTGGTCTTCAGGTTCGATCCCTAGAAAATTAACCAAGTTTCATATAACCCGAAACACATTATACTAGGGCCTTTGGGATCACCAATAAACTAACGAAATTTCATATTATCTTAGATATACTATAGCAACTATACGGACTCCCCTAGAATCATCTTAAATGTATTTCCTTCTATAAACATATACTGTATTAAACTTGTTATGATCATCAGTAAATCTACTTTTTTCTAAATGTAACTTGAGATGAAAGCAGTTGGTCTATTAGGATCATCAACGAATCAGTGAAGATGCATAAAACCTTAGATAACACTTTACTGGGTCTAAGACCACCACAAAATCAGTGAACATGCATAAAACCTTAGATAACACTTTACTGGGTCTAAGACCACCACAAAATCAGTGAACATGTATAAAACCTTAGATAACACTTTACTGGGTCTAAGACCAACACAAAATCAGTGAACATGTATAAAACCTTAGATAACACTTTACTGGGTCTAAGACCACCACAAAATGTACTTTTACACATGCTGACATTTCAAGTACCTGCTGAGTACTTTGGTCAATAGTAAATGTTGGTTCCTAACTTTACAGTAATGTAATGAATATAAACAAAAACAAACGAACTAGTGACTCTCTTTTAAATATTCTTGTAGAGTTGAAGTTTAGATAGTAAAGTTCTTCTTCGATAGTCTTTAGTCCCAGCATTCTTGAATTTATTTTACTTTATGTGTATGTACTGCATACATTTAATATTTACTTCATCCAATATATATTTATATATATTATCATTAACACATACTTTTTTGTTGACATACTAAGAAATTGTTTTTTGTATAATTATAGACTTTGCAAAAACCAAAGATGTTCAAATACATGGGCTTATCACCACCATTTTAAATCTAACTTTAAAAATCTTGAGCAAGAAATGTAGACTAGGTTCTCTACAGAAATATTACGTAATATCTGTTAAGAGTTTAATGTGAGGCACAGGATACTGGTTTATTTTCAAGTGCAAAATATTTGAGGAAAATATTCAATAATGTTTGTTTATAAAAAAAAATACTTCTCTTTGTTCATAAATGGTTGGCGTAACTTTACTTCAAAGTTATTTCAATAACCATCATCTTAACACAGATATTAATGAAAGATAGGAGTGTTTGTAAATATATATGTAATTTAACACAATGTCTTTGAAATAAATTAAACGTATGTCTTGTTCAATAAACAATTTAATTATCATTCCAGAGATTCTTAAGCCTAGTTTATAACAGAGTATGTTTTATATATCAATGCATTTGTTTAAAAAATTCACACCATATTTTAGAGATAATATTATATTTAGTTATGATGAAATTCACTGTAAATAAAGCACCATGCTTCCCATGGTATATCACAGATATAACTGTGAGGATGTTACAGGAAGTAATAAAACACAAACAAAGCATTTGTTATGTATTACTTATAAAAAGTAAATGCATTACAATTAACTTATTCTGAAAATGAATTTTAGAAAAAATCCAACAACAAGAACAAAAAAACATTATCTAAGGAATGTTCCAATATATAAAACTGACAAATGATTATCTGATTAAATTTTTGTTATCCCAGTTTAATGCTCTAAGTTGAGTTCAAGTATAAATACAATTATAAATGTGACTTTCAATATTACAGCCATATACTGGCATTCATTTGTGGATGAGAGTACGGTATTTTTTTAATATATTCAAGATGAATTTAACAAATTTCATAGATAGTAAGATTTGGAAAGATAGAAAACATCAACCCTAGAAACACGCAGAAATAAAAAGCACACACATTTTTCTCCACATTAATAACAATTTTTATTGTAATAATGGAGGGTAAATTAATTAATCTACATTCCAACATTTGTATAGTGGATTACATAACAATTAATTTTCTGTAACTTTCTTGCAGTACCTGAAAATGTGTTGTTTATTTATTTATATAGGAATGATGCATGCAAGGCTACCTATTTTAGATCCTGTACCCCCCCCCCCTTTATTTTCAGATTCCAACTAATATAAAAAACCTATGATAAGTACATATCAAAAACTAAAATAAAAGCCAAATAAGTCTAAATATAACAATAATAAAAGTTGCTCAGATATAAAGGTTTCTAATGTCTTAATATTAATAACAATAATAAAACATCTGGGAAAACTAAATTTGTGTAAATGTTTTATAATATTGTGCTTTCATATGACTTATTAATTAATGTTTAATAATGTGTAATAGTAGTGATTCATTTTTGGTTACCTTTTCCAATATCTGTTACCTATCCCCCACAGTGCACATGTTACCACTGGAACTGACTGCATATCATAAAATCTGATCTTTTTTCCTAAGTCGAATTGAAAAATATCCAAGTTGAAGATAAAATTATGTTCAGTATAAGAGCTAGTTAAAATGTGATATTTTCTGTCATGTTCTTAGTAAACCAGAAATTCACACAAGTGTACTGATGACTAAGAACCTGAGATCTTTGGATATTTTATTGATAATCACTAGTTACATGTACACACTTAATAAAGCTTAACTCTGTACACAGGCATGTTATAACAGAAACAGACACCAAGTTCAGTATTATAATAAAATGTGAAAAAATTTAAGTAGCAAGCCAAATGTTAAAAAAATGTCAACAACAATTACCTGGGAAAAAACCCATTCACCAAACTTAGCAGCTCACTAATATAAAACCATCACTTAATACTTGTTTTCAAAATATGGAATGTTGGAAAATAGTAATAAAAATTAAACAACATTTTATGAATAAAGACAAAATAAAAGTAATGTTCAATATTAAAAGCAAAAAAAGAAATAACATCTCATATCTAATAATCTTGATTTATAATCTATTATGATTTATAAACATCATGTTCGCTGACTAGCCTGTCATTACTCCAAGCCGAACTTTTTCTTTCAAAATGGGGAGTGTATATCAAGAACACATAATTATTTCCCAGTTTCTTTTACACACAGTTTAAAGTATCTTAGTAGGATCATTGGTTTTTTTTATATATAGATTAAAATTTATATGTCTTAATTATACCATCCAAACAATTGATTTGCCTTTAACTAAATGTATAACAAGTTAAAAAGAACAACTAATAGAAAAAGGAAAGTGTTTGTTGGCATAGATGCCACACGCAACACTTATTTCTCTAAGCCAACAATGTTATCTGACTGCTGCTGAAGGTTGGAGAACAATACAGACAGAAGGCTATCAGACCTTCAGTTGGAAAAAACATTTGTATAGTCTGTGATTCAGAGAAGAAACAACAACATTTATACCCAGGAGTCTTCTTGTTGATCCCCCTGAACTGGTAGCTCAACTTGTTGGAGGTTTTCCCTTGGAAGTTGAGCATAAGATTGTTCTGCCAAGGGCTGTGAAACAATAAAAATTATAGTTAAAATTTTCAAGTCCACAGAAACTTATGACCAATTTCTTTTTCCAATAGCACTTTCATCCTGTATATCACTGGTAATATATCATTCAATGCTTGAAAGACTAAAATAAAATCATATCTCTACTAAATTAATCAAAGAACAGAATAAAACTAAGTGAATGTTTTTCTATTATACTGGTATTTTGGTAGTCTCATACTATATTCCTATGGTCTGTTGCAAATAAAAAATAAACAAAATGTGTATTCACATATATGTTGTTGTAAGTCTGTGATAACTTGTATACTGCATCTGTAACTAAGTATTCATAGCATCAGAGTAAAATAAGTCAGAATAGAGATTGTTAATGAGATAGAATATAAAAGTTTCAAAGGAAACACCCACCAAAAGAGTAAAATCAGAGGCCTAGCAAGTTCAAAAGCCCTGGGGTGGAGGCTAAACAGGAACAGAAAATATTTTTTACAAAATTTCAAGTGATTCCTTTTAATAAAATGTTTTTGAAACCTAAAGAAGCTCATAGTTTGTATGTTATGACCATATTAAGTTAATGTTTGGAAACCTGTTTACTGGAATACATATAAGGTGCAAAAGCAGGTTAGTTTTTTTTGCAAACCCACTTTTTCTGAATCTGAAAGACCACATGGTAATTTTGCTATTTAATTTTCTGATAAAAATAAGAAGTAATCTTTTGTTCATTACACAACATACATATAACCTGTTTATCAGAATCATGAGAATAAATTTTAAATACACTTGTTTGGCTCCAATATCTAAGTTTCCTAATGATTCATTATAGCTTATAATTATCAATAAATTAAAAAATATATATATATATATAATTACTACAATTACAAAAGGTGGGTAAAGTTTCTCATGCATTACTAACTCATGAAGAAAGAGATGTATAAAATTTTATATTTGTAACAAAACTCTACTTAAGGAATATGAATCTATCATCTGAAGTCCTTGAAACTACATTCTGGCATGTGCATGCACAACTTCAATTTTTTATTCAGTAAAGTGTGAGTAATAAAAAATTTATAAAAACAAAACTGAAAAATAAAGTCCATAAACATGCAACATGTACAGATATACGCAGTTTCGAGGACTTACTGGCACTGGTGGAAAGATTAACACGCCTCCTACCGGTGGTCTATGAGGTGGTGGTGGTGGCTCCATATCTTCTCGAACATCATTTAAAGGAAGTTCCTCTGACTAACAAAATAAATTTCAGTACTGTACAAGGTTCATAAAATTCTACTGTCAATATTTATTAAATTAAGTCAAGACTATTCTTCTAAGTTATTATGAATCCACATCAATTATTAACTAATCAAGCCATTACCTGTAAATACTATTATAATTTGTTTTAAGATGGTATATATTTGTTTGTACAGCATGAAACACCTCTGATGCTCACTGACAATGTCTATTTCTTTATTGAAATATGCAACATCAAACTTGATTGAAAGTATTATAATAAGAACTATTTTCTAAATGTCACACTGTTTTATAAGGATTATGTATGAAACCATCAAATTGATTTCTGGTATTATCTTTGTACTGATTTGTCAAACTGTTTTCAGGAACAAGATTTTATTTGCCAGAAATGATTTAAAACTATATACTGAATCTGCAAATTAATGGCCAAAATAAAATTAAAGGTATATTCTAGTAGAAATTGTGTATAACTTACCCGACTACGTGGCACACCATCTAAAAAATAATAAATAGCATTGAATTAGAACAAAAATTTTACAAAGTACTGTTAGAAGATAAAGTGTGTTCAAATGAATACAATAAATGTATAAGCAACAGTTAAAGAAGTTATCTTGAACTTAGGTTTCAGTTTCTGATCCTATGTTTAAAGTGTTCTTACAAGAAACAAATAAAGGTTAGAGAACAAATCAAATTTTAAAAGCTTTAGTACTCACAGTGAAAGTTTTCTTTTGTATGTATGTGTATTTGTGTTGAAAAAAATATTCACATAAAATATATTGGAGATAAGTTAACTATTGACATTTATATACTGGTACTGAATAATTAAAAAATAAACATTAGCTGTTTGAGGATTAAATACAAATGGAGATCCTTCCATACAGTTTTAGCCTCAGCAAACGTTACCTCCAGCAGAAGAGTTAGGATCTGGGCCCCGACGAGGTAGTGTCCTGTCTTCGTATTTTGTTGCACCCTGTGTACTGATTGGTCGATGAAGTGTACTGTTAGCACTAGTAGGAGTAGAAGCAGCATTTCGAGCCACCATTGTGCGTGTAATAAAATGAGATTCTTTCCAGCCAGCTTTTCTACACACTTCACGAAGATCTTGATGCTGCCACATATTGTACAACAACTACAACAGACAACATATATATTTTGTGAGTATATTTCCGGTAACCTCTTTACTGGTATTCATCTACTGAGAAGGAAATATTACCAATTCAATATTTGTATATTAATTATAAGAGCTCTATACAGTGCATAAATTACATAGCATTGAACTTAAAATATTCATAGATTTTTAAGTGATTCAAACGTGATCTATATAAACAAGGTAATAAATTAAAAAACTAGTGAAGTACACTCAACTCTATTACAAAAAAGTGTAGATCTAATAAAAACATAAGTAATTCAATAGTTTAATTACATTTATTGCAACTAACCTGTGCTGTGAACTTCACCACTCGTGGAGAAAACCTGCCTTTCTGTTTAGCTATGTATGTCAACCTGTCCACTCCACCAGCTTCAAGAAGAGATCTGGCAAAGTCACTGTTCTTAATGATGACTTCATTCAGAGTAGCCAGCACAGCTGCTATAGTCTCATCTGAGGAACCTCCTCCCTCTTGCTGAGGACCACTGCTGGGAAGCTTCTGTACTAAGTCCCTCATGGCATACTTCCCTACACAAAACAACATGTTAGGATGCTTCTATTATTACACCAAAGTTGTGGTTACTAGTAGTGCATATGACACACACTAAGTCCCTCATGGCATACTTCCCTACACAAAACAACATGTTAGGATACTTCTATTATTACATCACAGTTGTGGTACATATGATACACACAATTAAACTTGAGTAATTCAGTAATGTAAAACACTAAATATTTTTCAAAACTTAAAATATTTATATAAATATTACTCAGGCAACAAATAGGATACCCACACCTTCAATTTGTTTATTAAAATGTGCTTTTGGATTTAACAGTGGAACCAGTAACCAGTACCATGTCACTGCAAGAAGGTCCTCAGAGAAATTAAACTTATTCTCAGAGCATTTATGCACTAACCTGATGATGGTTCCACTATTTAATAGTGTTGGACCTTTTAAAAGAGAGGTGTTTCTTTATACAAGGAACAAACTGCATTCTGTTGGGATTGAAGATGTAAAAAAATGGTAGTAAAGAAGCTGAATCTATATGGGTTACAGTCAGGAGTTTTGAAGGTTAAAGATATCTAGTTGACAATTGTTATAGACCACCTGATCAAATACTTTTGGAGACCTTAATCTTAGACATGAGGAATGGGATTGTATGGAATCAAATAATGAGGGAGAGAGATTTATTTAAGTGATTTAGAGTGGTTTTCAATAACAAACAGTACGACAGCCAACTAAGAGGGGGATACCATTTTATATTTACGGTTAACCAAAAATGAGAATATGGTTGCAAGAGATAAAGTGGGAAATATTTGGGAAGAATGGTCATTGTATAATTAGGTGTGATGTTTTGATACATGATAAGATTAACAAAAATGAAATTTTAGTTACAAATTTTCAAAAAACTAATTTTTGAAACCAAAAATGAATTGGGATAGAGTTAAATGAGGATCTATTACATATTTTGGGAATTGTAAAAAAATAAATTAATTCTAGTTTAAGACAAGCATGCTCCTAAACAGAAAAAAACAATAACAGAGATGATCAAACTTAACTGGCTTACTAAAGACACAAAGGAAAAAATTAGGGATATGCCAAACGTTTAAGAAGTTTAAACTGACAGATAAGTTGGAAGAATTAAAGAACTATAGAACAGTTAGGAATTTGGTTAAAAAATAAATTAGGACTTCAAAAAAGGGATTATGATAAACAGCTGGCTCATAATGTTAAATTTAACAGCAAGGCTTTTACTTTTTAAGTATGTTAAAAGTAAGCAAAATGTTAAAATGAGAGTTGGGTCCTTAAATGATGCTGTTGGCAAGGTTTTTGTTGAAGATGATGAAGTGTTTAAGCTTTTAAATGTTCTCTTCTTCTTTTAAAAGAAAAGATATTAGCAATATCCCTGACCCTGAACATTTTATAGGAAGTATTTCAGTTTACGTGAAACATGTAGGTATTAGTCCTTTAGTTGTAAGTAGAAAGATTGAGAAATTAAAAATAAATAAAGCACCATGACCAGAAAAGGTTTTCCTCAAGGGCTTTAAAGGAGGTCAAAGATTAGATGTGTAAGACTATTTATTTTTTCATAGATCAATAGATAATACGCAGGTGCCTGAGGAATGGTGAGTTTGTAATTTTACCCTTATGTTTAAAGTGGGAAATAAGAGAGGCCTGGGAAATTATAGACCAGCTAGTTATTAGTCTTAATTCTGTAGTGGTAAAGAGCCTCATAAAATTCAACATTTTCCTAACCTGAAAATGTATTTCCGAAAGATACTTATCTTTCTTCTCACAAAATAGCTTTCCTCAATTAGTACTGCCCTCTATTGGCACAAATTTTCAATGCTCGCCACTAGCCTTCCACTTCTGCATATCTACATGTAAATGATTATGCAGCAGCTCTCCATCAATAGGAGTGTGACACAAACCCTATCATAACCAGCACCCTCTCTATACTTGCATTCGTTAATCACTTCGAGATTGGACAGAAGATCTACACCAGATATCACCGGAAGTGGAGAAGTTGGATGGAAAATGTGAAAAGAGGTAAGTCTCTATCAGAAATATATTTTCAGGTTAGGAAAATGTTAATTTCAGATATGTTATCTTACCTCCTCTCACAAAATAGCTAGAATCCCACATTGAACTGGTGGAGGGCTGGTGAAAAAAATTATCCCCCCCTTTAGGAAGCACCCACGAAGAGATCATGAGGTGTGAAACGAAAAGAAAATATCACACTTCAGCAGGAGACCAAACTACATCTGATCCAGATATATTCTTCACCCTTTTATGACTGTGTAACGAACATAAAAGGCAGAAAAACATGAAGGAATCCCATAATACATATTACCAATCAGTGGGACCCCTGGGGGTTGAGTGGCTAGGGTGCAAAATACCATAGTGGTAGTTCAACCTCAACTAACAGCTGGCAGTATCTGGAATTGTATATCAGTATTGCAGTCAGTAGAGGATCACCTACTTCTTCACCTCTGAACAGGAAGTGGTAGGGAAGATGAGCATCTGTACCAAAATCCATCTTCACTTGCATGCATTTCCAACCCAACCACTACATGATCCTCCAGGAACTGACATCCAGTGGATGGTAGGAAGGTGGAAAATCCTGGTAGGATGAAATCTCTGGTCCAAAACCTAGTGGCATTAGGAATGGTTCTTCCAGTCCGCAGTAGGAGAAGGATACCTGGCTATACACAAGGTAGAATACATGTGCTGCATCCAGTTACAACCAAAACCAGATCTGTCAGGAACTGACATCCAGCAGATGTTAGGAAGAGGGACTGCAAACCTAGAGTGCATCTCCAGTCCAAACTTGGAGGTATTAGGCATTTTTCATCTAGTACATGGTAGGAGGAGGGATACCAGCCAGAACACGTGAGGACTTATTTAGCTGGACCATCTCCAACCACCAGACCCTCAGAAGCTACATACAAAGGATGATAGGGAGGAGGAACGACACAGTTTGAGGGGCAAACTACAATACATATAGTCATACCATAGCATAGTGCTTGAAACAAAACCTGGCAGCATCTGGAATTCAAGATCAGATCTGCAGTAGGAAGTGCTGTACGCCATTGACACCTGCAGAATGCTACCAACCTACTCTCAACTAAGTGGTATGATGCATCACTCAGGAGGACAGGACTCCATGGTCCACCACCCCAGCAGCTAGGTAAGGGGCAAGGACTCCCATGCTCCACTAGAAGAAAGGAAGGAAAAACCTGTTGGAGAGTCCAGAGGACCTCACCACCAGAGACAGTGCAATGGGTGACTGTGATACCCTATTTTGAAAAGCAGAGCTACAACATTGATGGAGTTGATCAACAAACACCTGGTAGCATCTGAAATTGTACATCAGGTCTGTGGTAAGACACACAGAACATCAGAGATGGGCAGCAATCCCTGTCTGCTTTACTCATGTATGTACATGAGTGTATGGTCTGGGATGAACATATTTATGAAGTAAACGACCAGGAGATAGAACTACTAGCAGTCCTATGGAATACCTCATCTCTACGGTGTGCATAACCGAATCCTGTGACATAACTGGTTCAGTGTAGATGACAACTGAATGGAGACACACAACCAACACCTGGCAGCATCTGGAATTATACATCAAAAGAGCTACAACATAATTGACATTGAGCATGGCCACATGATGGACAGTGCAGATTAAAAAAAAAGCATACCAGGTCAGGCACCATTTGCCACAGAGAGGGATCCACAATACACTAGCAAAAAGGCCCCTAAAAAAGTAAGAAAAGTTGGAAAAAGCAATGTTTCACAATTCACAAATGTGAAAAATTAAAGAAGTGGTAACAAAAACTAAATCTGTAGTATAAGAAAAACGTTGACAAATTTGTGAGCAAAAACAAGCATGTCTGTTCAGTATTACTGCCATTCGAGAAGTGATTAATGAGTGCAAATGTGGAGAGGGCACTGTTTATGATAGGGGTTGTGTCACATTCTTATTAGTGGAGAGCTTCTGCATAATCATTTACATGTAGAAATGCTGAAGTAGAAAGTGGTAGGCTAGTGGCATACATTGAAAATTTGTGCTGACAGTGAGCAATACTAATTGAGAAAAGCTATTTTGTGAGAGGAGGTAAGATATTGTATAGGAATGAGCTTTACAAAATCATTTACACAAACATGATATCAAAACAGAAGTTCAACATGGATTCACAAAAGGGAGATATGGCCTTACTAATCTGTTATATCTTTGAAGAATTCTATCAGTTAGCTGGACAAAGGAAAGGGTGTGAATTTGTTGTAGTTGGACTTTCAAAATTCTTTTAATAAGATGACACACACAAAAGATTACCTTAGAAAGTCGCATAAGTAAGGGTAGGGGAAACACTAGCAAGTTGGATGGTGGGATGGAAGAAAGCAGAATGTTTTTATTAATGAAAAAATCAAGTTGGACCCTTGTTACTAGAGGAGTGTCTCAGGGGTTAGTATATAGGCCTTTGCTCAATTCTATTTACATTAATGATATTGATAAGGCTATAATTAGTAAAGTTAGCTAATGGCATTAAATTCTTTGGTATGTATAGCTATATTGAGATCGCTGAGGTATTATAAAATGGTTTAGGTAATTAGTAAGTTGGACAAATATTTGACAAATTACCTTTGATTATAGTAAGTGCTAGATAATGTATCTGTGTTATCATATTTTTGGATTACACCTTAAATATAGATGGAAACACAATAATATGACTGAAAAAACTGATCTTGGCATTGTGGAAATAAGTCAGTGAAAGCTGTGTTCTGTTGACAACAATCAGGGCTGTACTGTGGGTAGTGTGAGCAGTGCTTTCACACAGGGCACCAACTTGAAGGGGGCAGCGATTGCCCACTTGACTAAAAAAGCAAACTAATGGGTTAAGGGGTGATGAAATTATGTGTTAAACAAATATCAACACAGCACTGTCACTAATAAATCTAATATAATTTTAGTATGTATTTACAGACATGCTGGTAACAAGTTAAACCAGGTAATTATCTCTATACTAGTCCTCACTTGGAATACTGTGTACCACTTTGGTCCCCTTATCTAAAAAAAGGATATTAGCTTATTAGAAAGGATTCAGAGGAGGGCTGCTTAGATGATTCCAGGGATGGAATGGTTATCTTATCTTTTGTTTTCTCTTGAGTTAAGAAGGGTAAAATATGATCTTACTGAAATTTACAAGATTATTCAGAGGATTGATAGGATAAAGGCATGTGATATCTTTGTGCTATATTCTGAAGATAATAGAGTAATAGGACACAAGTTTAAGATTTGCAAAAGATGGGCTAGGTTCGACTTAAGACTGACTTATTTTCCAAATATGGTTTAGTTTGATTATTGTTAAAAACAAAGCTACACAATGGGGTATCTGTGTTGTGCACCATAGGTATCAAAACCTTGATTTTTAGCACTGAGCCACTGGGTGGCTTTCAAATATGGTAATTTGCTTATGAGCTGCTACTTGCAGTAGTGGAGAATGGCACTTAACCTGTTAAGTTTAAGAGGGGGAAATCAATGATTTTCTGAAATATAAAGTTTAAATTTTTACTATTCTCAAGGGTGGGGTGCACATGGTCAGCCCTAAAGGACTAAATGCTCCCTTGTTGTCCACATGTTACATTATTGGTTAAGTAATGCAAAAAATGTTTTGAGAGTGTTTGTGAATTAAATTTTCAGAAAAGTAACAGAATCTTTTAAAGAAATCATTTTTCAAGCAAAACAGTCTGTCATAGACATCTTGAAGAATCAACAGCTCAAAAATTTCATAACAACATCATATTGATTTTTTGGATGCAAACACACTTATACACACACACACACACACACACACACACACACACACACACAATATATATATATATAGATACACAAGTGTTTACTTAATTTCTAGGTTTTCTGAAGCACGAAAGATCTCTGTAGTAACTTTCTGATAGTTTGAATTTACTGCCATCAAGAGGGGGATATATTTGAAACCTAATAATTATTTCTTTTACAGGAGTATGTTTATAGATTTTATTATTTAGTATTCTACCAAGATAAAGTGATACAATATGTAGTAAATCTAAGAAATGATTTTTTATTACCAATTATTATTTTAGTCAGGTATTAGAAACACTGTTATTGATCACATGCAAAAACAAAATCACAATATTTTAATCTAGAATTTATTTTAAACTTCTGAAGTACACAATATCAAATTTCTATGAAACAAATCTGAGTATTTTGTATCATTTCCAATTACAAACAATTTCAAAAAGGTACAAATTATTGCAATTTCTTTTCCTTGCATAATTCCTTAACAGATATCTCTACCTATGAGTTCTTTGTTCCTCTGATCCATGGACAGATTTCTTAATGCAGTAGCAACTGCACACACTACTCTGTCAACATCCATTCTAAGCAGTTCCACCAACACTGGGAGACCCTTTTCTTTCCTCACTGCAGCACGGATATCTAAACTAGGCTTTATAAAATATCATAATTCAGCCACTATCACTTTGACAGCCTTTTCACTTATATGATATATAATAAAGTTCAATAATATGCTATCAAATATGATAATCAAGTAGTCATTTCCACTGACAGTAGTTTCCTTCTGTTTCAAAAGCAGGATGAGTACTTACCTCTTAAAAAACCCAGGTTGGATTTGATCTATACAGATCTGGAACATGCTTGACTGATGTGGAATACCTTTGGCAGATCTGGATCTATTTATACCAGATCTGGCCATTATTTATGCTATATCTGTAACAACGATTTTCATAGGTTTACTTGGTTGCTTTTCTTTTTTTAATGTTTATATATTAACATTTATGTTGTTCTATCATTAAGAACATAAAAGACTGTAAAAAGTATAATTTACAAATAGCAATTATAAAACTAAATTACTTCAACTGAATCAAATTTATATTAAAAGATTGATGTGCAAGATCATGTAAAATTGGTACGTGCACATTTAAATTCATTGTTATTGCAGTGTGGTATTTAAAGTCTTTCAAGAACATTTTTTTGTAAAATAAAGTTCTAAACAATGATCAATTTCTAACTTGTTTTACACATGAAATTTCTTACTAACAACCTAGGCCAAGTCATGTTGTAGAAACAGATCAACTAGAATACTTCTCAGGGTGAATAAACACATGGTTGTACAGGTCACAAGTTATGAGTGAGAAGTGTAATGGTATGCCATTATTTGGATAGATATATATATTTGTGTAACAATATGTTGTTGTTAAGTTTGAGTGTAAAATTACTATTGTCCAAAAAATTTTTGTGTATGATTAGATCACTAGTTTGCATAAAAATAAATATTTTTTATTTTGTGGTCAGCAGACCTAGCACTTATCTCAGGTATATTTTGCACATTTGGCCAGACTTGACATTCTTCCAGATTTAGCATATTTTCCAGAGCAAGTTACCACATCTGTGAGTTTTCTAGGTCTTACTAGATATATCCAATTCCCTACTTAAACAGTTGTTTTCAAATACATAACGAAATCAATATACACTCTGACAGCAGTTTCACTGCAAAAGGCTTACAGTATATATTTTAGCCATTATTATTTACTCTGATTCTAATTTAAATTACGTTCTTACAGTAAAATAAAAATATTCAGGCATGCCATAAAATACAAATCTAACAATTGAGTCACAAGTAGGTTTCAATTTGGTGGTGTTGCACACTACTCCTAACATGAGATACTTTTATAACATAAATAAACAATCAAGACTTGAAATAAAACAAATTACATTGAATATCATGTACAACAACAACAAGAATGTAAGGACAACTAACTGAGCAGTAACTAGTTAGGTTAAAATTTTAACCAGTCACCAATAATGAGAAAGATTAACAGCAGGAACATGAAAATGTGGTTTTCTTAAGCTACTAAGACTATGATTAAAGCATAGATTAGACATCTATCAACTGTTCTGCTTCGAAACAAATTACTTTTATTAAAAATTCAAAATGCAAGAACAGTTAATAATGATTGCAAAAACTACTTCTGTGTATGGCTGTTTCTCTGTAGGGTTACAGTAATAAAAGGCAGCTAACACAATATCACCAGACAATCCGCTAAGTGATTAAGCACTTTACAATCAACAGACTGATTATTAGCAAGAACTAATTTTGCAGCCTGAGTCTCAAATGATAAGCTAGATTAACACTAAAAACTAAAATGCCAGCATAAAAAGGAGCCAGGTTTTCAAATACTAGATTAACACAAGAAATTAACCAGCTAGTATACCAAGCAGCCAGGTTTTCAAATAATAAACTAGATTAATACTAAAAATTACCATGCAAGTGCTAAGCATAAACTAGGTTAATATTAGAAATTATCCTTCCAGAGCCAAGAAGCCAGGTTTTCAAATAACAAACTATATTAACATTAGATGCTAACCTGCCAGTACCAAACAGCCAAGGTTTCAATTAATAGCCTAGGTTAACACTTGTAGCTATCCTGCAGATAGTGCAAGCAGACATGGTTTCAAACTAGGTTTGCAGTAGAACTCACCTGCCAATAACAAGCAGCCAAATTTTGAATGGCACCTGCTGCTGCCTCCAGTGTTTCAGGGTTTGAACACTCTGAAAGCAAAGCTAGATATGGTTGCACAACTTCAGGCTGCCACAGCAACTCCATACCTTGAATTGGACCAGATCGCTGTGTCTGGGCAGAGGAGAGAGGAGCTTCTTTCTTTTGTTTCTCTGTATTTTCTCCATCTTTCTTCTTTTTTGTTGTACCAAAACAGCCCAAGCTGTCTCCCACTAATGAATTATCACAATATTTACTACATAACACATTTGTAAAATTACAATTTAAAGAAAAAACAATTATGGCATCTTTTATGGTGTTTTTAAAATCTAATTTACCTTAGCACTAGCTGTAAAACTTAAAAGGTTGTCACTGTTAAAAGTGACAGAAGACAGCAAATGTCATAAAAACAAAAGACAATGGTTGCTACTGTTGATATTTTTACCAAACTAAGTTAAAGTCAAATGGCATTAAATAAGATTCTTCTCTTTAATTGATTAACTAAAAGTAGGGCGGCTAAAAGTAATCTACCATTTAATGACATTCCTAAATTGAGATTCGTTACCTTTCATTGGTCCACTACGAGTGTGAGAAGGTTGTAGAATTCGTTTATCATATTCTGGATCTTCAACCTCTTGACAGCGAAATGAGAGGTTTCTCAAGACACAAACACAATTTTCCACACTCTTGTTATCCATATCATTCTTTCCAATGGCAGCCTTTACCAGGAAAAGTAGTGCTTCCACAAGACCTTCGCACTCTCGCATTTTTCTTCTCGAGTATTCTCCAGCAGAACTGATGTTTCTGAAGGAACATAACAAAAAAATATATATCACATAATAAGTTAAATAGATGGGTAATTAGTGTAATTTTCAAATCAATTAATTCTCAGACTCATCACAATCAGGGTGTTCCAATCAGTATCATCACTCTTTCATATCCACCATATTATGACCATTGAGTTAAATAGCCCTTCAGCTGTGTGTATATTAATCACTCTTATACTGTTCAATCAGTTCCACTTGTGGAATTACTTGTCCATGTTAATGAGGAGAACATGGCAGACCCCCAGCATATGAAATCAGGTATGCTAGGTAAGTTTAAGCACTTTTCACCCAAATAGTTTTTTTTGTTTTCAAATAGTGATGAAATAGTCTTATGTTAGTTTACAGAGTTATACAACACAATTTTATTGAAAATCTAATTGTGATATTTGTGAATGCTGGGGTTGCTATAATGAGCTGCATGCTATTACTTATCTATGCTGTTTCCACATGTAATATATTTAGGAAATTTTTAAGGAAAATTCTAAATATTTTTAAAACTTCGATGGATTAATTAAGTTACATATTATGAAAAAATAGTCTTTCAAGGTTCAATTTGCATTTCCTCAAAACAGTCAAATAAATGAAGAAAATATGTGGAAAACTGTGTGACATGGTCAGTGCTCTTCATGTTTTATTGGTCACACATAATTGCTTAATTAGATATATTTATTATAACTTTCCTTAAGTTTTATTTCAACTGAGTAAAAATTGGTGCTACATAAATTCTAGTACACAACTAATTTTTAACAATTGACACCTAAATCAATGATATAACGCTATTTAATATAGTTTGTTTCATAAATGATTTACTGTAATTGAATAATAAAATAAACTAAATGCAGACTATCTTCTCCTAGCTATAACTTTGTCAAGTATTAAAAATTCTGATTGTGTAGTAAGTATGTAAAACTCATAATGCAGCTATACACAGTGATCTAAAGTGATGCAAAATGATTGTTTTATTTTAGTATTCTTTGAATTTAATTTCAATACTTATCTCTGAAGTCATAAGCTTCCGCGCGACATATTTCCTAGCTAAATGTTATAATAAATGGTACTTTGTCTTCCTTTTTATTGCCTGTTTTCTAAATAGGAATTATACAATTTAAAAATTTTTCTACTAACACTAAGTTTAATTAGACAATTACCAATGGTCACTACACATAACTCTAGTTTAAAGTTATTTTACCGTTTTTTTAATGGCTTAAAATTAAAACATATTTCATGTTCATGGCTTGTATTTACCTTAGAATTCCACTGGCATTACGAAAAACAGTGGACCAACAAATTTCCTGGACTCTTGGTTGATCAGCAGGATCTCTATGGCAGTCCCATCCAGAGTGTGGAATTATTACATGATTAACTATTACTGTTAAGCCATCATCAATGATAGAACGCTTGATATCCTAAACATAAAAAAAAAAGAATAAATAGATTATTAGTATATAAACAATTGATTGACTTTGATGTCATATAAATTTTTGTTTCTACTAAGTAAAATTACTGCCATTGAAATAAGGGGCTAATAAAGAAAAAGATGGAGTACTCTTGTAATAAAAAAGGTTTCCATCATGACATATAACTAGTACATGTAATATTATCTTAATTTTTACCATGTCTATTTCAACTTTAAAATTATGTGCAGTGAATACATAAGTATACATATATGAATATAAAAATGTGTTTTGCTCACAGAATCATGACAGATGTTGTTTTTATTAGCTCATCATCAAATAATAGAAACAACATGGTAATTTAGAAAATAAGTATTCAAGTAAAGTTTTTTCATATTAAAAAACATGTTGGGTCTGGCCAACTTTTGAACACAAGACTCTTACATTTTACTGATGAATTATCCCTATTCAAATAATTTTAATAGGAATTTTTGAGGTTCATTCAGCTTTTACTGATACAATATTCTATTGACTATTTTCTCATGCTATGTCACTACAAATAACATACAGCATCACAGTTTTTACAATGTTAATCTATCCTTGAAACCAGAGATTATTAACATACTACAACATTAAATTTAAACAATAACTAAAGTCTGTTGATATTTTAAGTTCCATTAACAACTATTACCTAACATTTCATTAATTAAGGGATACCTTTAAAAATGAATAAGACCTGTCATAAATAACAATTGACATAAAAACATGGTCAAATACACATACATATGTAGGGAAAGTTAATATTTTCCTAATCTAAAAATATATACACCTGGAAAAAAGTTAAGCACCCCCGGGTTTTTTTCAAGTGA
>NW_013666011.1:125629-146116 GCF_000517525.1 Limulus polyphemus | reverse complement strand
AAAAAAACGCGCCTGATTTAAATGTCACACCTGAATGCTCACATCCTTTTAATTATGTTTGAAATTATGAACATTGCTCAACATCATGAAAATTAAACCTTATTTTCAATAAGCAATCCTGAAAAATATTTGGGGGTGCTTAACTTTTTTCCAGGTGTATATTTCAGGTGAGCTCCCTTCAGAAAGCAATCAAAGGGAAGCCCATGAAGTGTGAAACCCAGTGGTAGGGGCTCCGTACAGACATATCTGTGGGAGACCACATCTTGTCTTGAGAAGGGTATACTCTTTGCCCAGAATGTAAGGGGGGAGGCAAATTAGTTCCATGTGTTGCAGGTATGGGTGGAATGAAAACATGACCATCCAATCACTTGAACACAAATGGTTGGCAATTCAATATGTGTACTGTAGTTAGGGCTCATTCAAACTGTACTTTATATGCTCACCTTGGTTCTAATGAACAGACTCTACAGGACAGATTCCAGCTGCATGAGGAGGACACTTTAACCATGCATTATGGTTTTGTATGGTGTGTGTTCATGTCAACTCTACTGAACAGACTCTGGTAGCAAGAGGAAATCACAAGTCATAATTTATTTTTTTCTGAACACTATGTGTTCACCTCTACTCAACTTAACAGGCTCTGGCTGCAGAAGTATGACACATTAGTTATATATTATGGTTTTGTACAGTGTGTGCTCACCTCAACTCCACTGAACAGCTTCTAGCTACAGGAAGAAGATATTTAGTTATGCAGTATGTTTTCAGGGGAGATCTGCACTACACTAACTGTGCCACAACTGCTCCACTTCTCACTGTACTGTGCTATATCCAACCAGTGAGGATTCTCCATGGTCCACCACTCCAGCAGCTAGGAACTGGTAAGTGGAAAGGGTCTCCTGTGCTCTACGGGAAGAAGGGGGAGATTCACATTCTGAAGACTTGGAGAAGTGCATGGACAGTATAATAGGTGACCATGAAATCCTATTTTTATAAGCTAGCAAGGGAAAGCCAAAGAAGTGGGCAGAACACTTCCTTGGTGCTGGCTTTTTCCGTGATAGTTTATGGAAGAGGTATGGTTTGGATTGGACAATTGAGTAAATTATATATGACATGGATACCTCAAGTGGTCTTGTGGAACACTCATTCTCAACAGTAGGAACTGGTAGAGCCAGGGTGGATGGTGTGAGCATTGGATGGAGTATACCATTGGAGGCAACATCAGCCACCTGGCAGGATCCTATCAAGTTAAAAAGGGGTTCTGAAAAAGAAATTGTATGTATTCTTCTCAAAGATGGGGGGGGGGGGGGGGGTGATGGAAGAATGGTGATCAGTGGAAGTCAAAATAAATTAGAAAACTCAATAGCTGGGTGGTATAGATAGAGAGAGATGAATGTCTAGAGAGTTGTCTGTATGCTTGCCTAGAGGATTCCATCCTAGGGCTGATGAAGATGAGGTGCAAGAGAATGAGAAAGGTGATAAATCATATGCAAAGAAATTTGAATTAGCCTGCAAGCATCTACATCCAGAAACGAACATACCAAGTGGAGGAGTTAATGGACTCAACCAGTAAGAGTAGAAGATGAGAAGAGCCATCACTATCGTTGATAGACAAACACAGTGAAAGGGTGACAGGAATGTGACAAGAAGAATGCCACACAAACAAAAAAGTCTGGTCTGACAGGCAGATTTCGTATGTGAAGATGGAGGGAAGATATCTCTCAATGAAAAAAGGATAAATAAAAGTGAACCAAGAGAGAGGAAGAGGGATCTGAATGCCAAACAGACAAAGGCTGAGCTAGACAAAGAGGCACCAACAATAGGACCCAACAAGGAGAGAGTCATGTGTAAAAGCGAGAATCCAAGGGAAGAGACAAATAAGGGAATAGGTATATAGAAAAAGGTTAGACCAGGCCTGGTTGTGAGCATCATCAGCCAGAGTGAAAGGATGTGGAATAGGGGACCAGAAGAGAGGAAGACCATAGTTGAGAAGGGTGGCAAAGAAACCTATGAAATGTGTGCCCAACCAAGATCAAACTCAATGAAAGACATGGGGGGGGGGATGTAGAGACCACTACATTGGTAGAATGCAGATTGGTCAAGAGAAGCAACCTGCCACCAAGTTCTTAGCTTCCAGGAAAGAGTATGTGAAGAGGAGAAGGCTGAACTCAGCTAAGACAAGAGATACATGACACACCCAAAAGTACTAAATAGTGAGTGGGTATGAGAAAGAAGTTAGATCTCATGACAAGCCTTCACAACCAAAAAGCCTCCTTTAAAAGAAGGGAGTTGTAAGAAAAAAAACCAATAGAAGTCAATTGTTCAAAAAAGGGAATGCCAGCCCATGGATGTGAATATGGCAAGTGAAGGCTCTCGTGATACCAATGAATACAATAGGGGCTGATGCTATGTCAAAGGGAAGAGCAAGGAATGGGAAAATGCAAAATTGGAGGGCAGAATGTAGAAAACATACATAGAACAGTTCAAGGATGATGTGTAGGAAGGTGTCCAATACATCAATCATGGCCAACTGCAGACTGAATGAAAAATATCACAGAATGGTTGGGAGAAGAAGATAAGGAAATGAGAAGAGAAGCGAAGAGAGAGACCTAGGTGGAGAGATGAAAAATGACAATCAGCAGATAGTGGCACCAACAGCAGTAAAATAAATGGATACCCACAGGACCATATACGTCAGATAGAAGAAGGACAAGAAAAAGAGAAAGCCCTGGAATACAGAATAGGAAAGTTAGAGGTAGACTGATCCAGATGAGGAACAGGAGTAAAGGGAAAGGTCGAGAAAGAATAAAATCCTGGGAATATAACAAGAACTGAAATCATATTATGTCAGTCCAGGTCACTAGGGAGAAATGAACACAACTGAAGACATCTTAGCAAAAAATGGGAACCCAGTGAATACCATGTGCACAAGAAGGCAGAAAGAATATAGTAAAATGGAATGTAACCTGACCCAACAAGTCCCAACACTAGGATAACAAAGTAAAGAAAGATAGAGCAGAAAAAGTGGAACAGACTAAGCTGGAAAAGAGAAGGGAACAAACATCTATAGAAAATCTATCTGAATTACAATGAAGTGCCTCAGTCAACAGGTGGAAGTAGGAAAGGAAAATTCAGGAAGGTAGTGAGAAAAATGCAAAAATTGAGAAACAGAGAGCAAAATAGGAGGTAAGGAGTTTGATCCCAAAACTGGCTAAATTGATACCAAGAAACAGGGAATCAAGAAAAGGAAAAGAAGAAAGTTTACAAATCAGGACAAAAAGAATCATGTACAGAAGGAGGATGAGGCATTTGAGTGTGGAGTGATTAGAGAAAGGAAACAGTATAAATACTATTAATAAACAAGGAGGAAAGACAAGGTAAACACTAAGAATTGTGGATCATGTAGTAAAAAACAAGAAATAAAAAGGACATAGGCAAAAGATAAGAAAATGAACATATGAGAATGAAATCCAGAAAGAGATTGGAAGGTTATGGTCATTTCCCAAATGGTAGGGTACTACCCAAAGCAAGTTATGTTAAAGTTGTAGTCCAATAGGTCACTACTGACTGAAGAGAAAGAATTTTGGCCAATGAGTTGTTTTTTCTTATTAAGCACAAAGCAACACAAAGGGGTATTTGTGCTCTGACCACCACAGGTATTTAAACCTGGTTTCTAGCAGTAGAAGTCCACAGACATACTGCTGTGCCACGTGGGGGGGGGGGGGGGCTGGCCAATGGGATGGGAGTAGGAAGCCCCATATGCATGTGGTAATCCACAAATCATTGAACAATGAATGCAACATCCCCGACATTTAAGAAGCCTCCAGAAGCCATAGCAGAAATCGGGCCTGTGTGTGAATACCATCACTCACACAGGGCTAAGTATAAGTCACTGTCATTTGAGAATTTATGATAAAAATTAAAACTTTTGAAACCAAAACAAAGAAAACAAAAATTGAAGTTTTGTTAACAATGCAAATCTCAACAAATTGAACTTAAATGAAAAAATTAAAGATGTCTGTTCAATACAATCCCGAGGAGAAGAATCAAGTTATCTTGTATACAAGGGCTCAAGGGGAGTTACTGCTCAAGGAAGAGGTGTTGCCCGCCTATTGGTCGAGGGCTTTTTTGCATTATGACGTCATTATGCACCAGCACAGTTCAAGTTAAAGTGCATGAATTAAATGGAAGTTGCCTCAAGGCTAATGGCATTCAAATATCATAGGCATACATGTGGAGAAGATAGCTTTTTTTTTTGCGCAGAGGAAATTATTCTCTGGAGAATTGCATGTCGATGCTGCAATTACAAAGACTCATAGCTAACTCAAGCAGCAAAAGTAGCAACATAAACACTCAGTATGTAACAAATATAAAAAACTAACCACAATGTAAGCATTCAAAAACCAGCTAGATATTAGGAATCAAATAAATAATAGAAAATATAAAATTAGCATAGCGAGTAACAAAAAGAAATTTATGATGATATCATTCTATCGCTTAAATATTTAATAGAATAATTTTCACTGCTGTAACAATAAATCATTTATTTATATGAATAATTTAATACAAGGAAAGCAGATCATGATAAATGTACCTCTGAAGATGACAAATTCCATAAGATCCCTGTTACTAATTCCTTGATTTCATTATCTGGTGTCTTTCGGAGTAATCTTACTAGTGCTGGAATACCACCAGCATTTTTTATAGCTCTCTGAAAAGTAAATCCTTTTAGTTACAATTTGAATATCCAGATTTTCTCTTAATTATTTTTCATGAATGTGCATTATGTTCAGAAGGTATTAAATAAAACAGTAAACATTTGTGCTCTTTAATTTGGTTTTACTTAAAACTTTAATCATAATAACTGGAAATTTTTTAAAATCTTTTTTGTGGAGATAATATATTTGGATAATAGATGTTTTTCTCAAAAAATATAAATTTTACTACAGTTAAAAATGAATGACAGCTATAAATGACATTAATATCCATTATCATCCAAAAATGTTTTTGTAAAAGGTTATAATTATTATTCTTAAAAGCATATGAAAAGTAATGCAATATATGTACAGTTTTCATTAGTTTGTTTATTTTAGAGCAGAGCCACATTGGTCTATCTACTGTGTCCATTGCAGGAAATTGAACTCCAGATTTTAGCACTGTAAGTCCATAAACGTGCTACTGTCCCACCAGGGGATCATTAGATTATTATTTCATATTCATTGACACAATATTTCTTAGCTTGATGTTAGCTTATCTTCTAAAAAACATAGTAACTATTTAAACACAGGAATATTGTCACTGAAAACACCAAAATTAATGCCAAGGATCCTTTTTTCTAAAAAAAACAAACACTAACTAATTAAATTTCATTTCAAAATCACTAACACATTACCTAAGTAAGAATGGCAAGTATCATTAAATTACTGTCCCCACCTTATTTTCATCATTTTGTCTACCATAGGATAGATTACGAAGTGCACCACTCGCATTCCTTTGGATTTCAGGGATGTCCTGGTTGAGCAATTCTATCAATGGTGGCATGCCACCTAAGGCCCTATGAAGTAGTACAAGTATTATTACTATGTACATATTTTTCTCACTGAATAATAAGAATAGCATGAAACTTATACAGTTTTTGTGAGAACCAGAAATCTGCAAATGGTTATTGTTATTTCAAAAAATTAAACGTCAGTGTGAAAAACATGCTCATGGTATAAACTAAAGCTAAAAATAGTTCTAGAGCACAACAATAAACTTTGTGAGCCTGTGGGTAACTTATTACAATAAAACATATAGAATAATTTATCTTTCTTTATTCCAATTTTTAATTAGAGGGATACATTTACTTGTTTTCCTTGCTCACAGAAATATTTTTAAATTAGAAAAACGAAACAGAAAAATGTAGTGTATTTACCTAGTTTTCTGTTTCATGTGATCATCATTATAACATAAGTGTTGAAGGTAACCTGCAGCATTTGCTCGTATCACATTATTTGGATGACTCAAAAATTCTATAACTTCATGAAGATCTGGATCTCTCCACCGTACATCTGTTTATAAAATAAGTACATAAAAAATTTCTTGTAAAAGCAGTGAGTAAAGTTGAATAGATACATACTTGAAGAAATATACTGGTACAGCACTTATATTTACTTTTACACTTACCAGATGTATGTTTTATCAAGTTCTATAATAATATACATTATACTTTAAAACTGAAAAATAACAAACTGTGCTAAACTTACAATACACAGAGATAATAAAAATATATTAATTTTATATTATGAAAATGATAGTGTTAACCATTAGTTTACCTTCAGTTTCATACTCTAAAGGAGGCTGACGTGGAGGAGGAGGTGGATTTTGTGCTTCAGGTGGAAGTCCTTTATCTTCTTCCTCTTGGAACACAGTCCTTGGTACTGGAGAGTACAAACGTGGCAGGTGGGTGGGTGTACCTTGTGATGGAGGTCGGTCATCATAGCTAGGTCTCCTGTCCAAATACCCCTGTGGTGGAGGAGCAGTCTCATATGAGCTGTAACCAGGTGAAGTAGGAGGTAAGTGAGCTCCTGAGTATCCATAGGGACCTGAGGAAATGACATATAAATAGCAATTAATTTTAACATAAATAAATGCGTAGCTAAACACATCATGAAAAAGCATGCTAGATAATGAACAAGACTTATATAGCTCACTACTCTCTCAGTTAAAAGCATAATAACTAGTATAATGATTTCTGATCTCAAATAAACTTAACTAATAATAACCATAGCATAAAACAGAACAAATCTACTTTGTTAGAAATAGCAAAAGTACACTTCATAATATTATTTCAAGCACAGCAAATACAAACAATCAGTTGTAGCTGAGTCTTATATCATGTACAGTAGAACCTCAACATTAAGGGCACCCTTTTGACTGCATCCAAATGACCTCCATAGCAAGGTTCAATATCAAAAATGAGTCGTGTAAAGCTGAATTCCATACTGACCATATTAACTTTCTAAATTTTAAGGCCCCTCCCATTTTGTTTGGTGTATACAGGACACAGGTGTTTGTAAGATGTATGTTGCCATGACCTGAAGCATTGTCAACAGGAGGTCTCAGGGGGTGGATTAGCTATGCCCTTTTTTCTTTATTATTGGCCACAAAGTTTCAAAGTGTTTATTTAACTGTCAAGGACTGAAGTAGAAATTTACTGAAAATAATTCAACAAATTACTATTTGTGTCACTAGACTGTTAATGTGACACTGTAATATGATACTCTCAAGAGCAACAAAGCACAGCACACAGAAATAAGCCAACTTAACCTCTGCTCCAAGAACATGATGTTGAATTTATCAGCTTATGTATCCTCCAGTGTTTACAATGAGAATTCCCCAGAGTAATAAGACTGCACTTTGAATCTGTGAAAACGTTTATTACAGTATTTGGTTTGGAGCCAATCTAATAAAACATCACGAGTGTTTGAATATTGGTCATCCTTCTGGTGGGATATTTAGAATTTAGCAGTATACTGTACAGACATACAAAGATAATTGCCCACTTTAATGAGTGCCTATATAGAGAACACGAATATTGAGGTGCCCATTATTGCAAGATTTATTTTAAATACAAATTGTAGAAAAAAAAGAGAGACTAAAAAGTTCTTCCCTTAATGGCATGGTGCCCATTGTTTTGAGGCACTCATTAATCGAGGTTGTTCTACTGTATCTTTAAACAGCATTTTCAATATTTTCTAAAAAGAATTAAACATAAAGTGTGTATGTAATAGTGAATATAATTCATTGTTTAAACATTATACTTTTTGCTTCAACACTAAAATGTTTATAAATTTAGGACAAACAATTGTAATTTTCCTCATATTGAAAAACTTTCAAGTTCAGGATATATTTGTCCTTTAAAAGCACATTTCTAGAACTTAAAGAACTGAATTTTTGAAGCAGTTTTATAAACATATTAAAAGTTTGTAAGTACATGTGATTCCATAAGAAGATGAGCTTTAGTCACCACTACATTATTTTGAAGGTGTGGATAAATTAATATTTTTAACTCTAGTTTTTTGCCAGATATTTTTAACTACTAACTGGAAGTTAATTAATGTATCAAATTCACACATTTTTTTTTCAATTAATGTGTTTAAAATACTTCTTTCAAACATACATCTCAAATATAATATAAAATCAATTACTTTCTGAGTTAAGGAAATTTGATTTACCAAATCTTTCTCCTGCAGGTGGAGCTGGTGATGGAGTTCTACCATATCTGTCCTGATATCCTCCTCCTCTAGGTGGAGCTAATGTTGAGCTACTAAGATCATTATAGCCTGAAGGTCTGTGGCTGTATTCTAGTTGAGCAGGGTGAAGGTTCTGGGGCATGGCTCGGCGAGGAGGAGGAGACTCTGATGCTCCTGAAGGAGGTGAGGGAGGTTGTACAGGTAAGTCTTGATAACCATATTCTGGATATCCTTGACCACCAGGTAGAAGGTAAGCTTCCTGGCTCCTGGCAGGTCCTGGAGATGGTGCACTATCATATGACCCAAAACCAGGGTGATAACCTCCTGTTGGTATCTGACTACCAGGACTTGTAAGTTGTCCTGTTCATCAAACATGACATTTATAAACTTGTGATCTTTAACAAGATCTAAATTTCGTTCAAAAAGTATCTTATTATGTGCTTGTACTTAAAACAAATCCATCATCACGTATTGAAAACTAACAAATTAACATTTTTCATGTAACACATACAGCAATCATACTTTGCAAATATATTTATATGCACATATAAATCAAAATATTTTGGTGTTAGGTTTCTGTGTTGTTACTTTTGTTGTTAAATGCATTATTTTTTGAATAAAGTGTCAGATATGTTAATGCTGCAATTACTTTAATATGCCAATATTATACAATAAAATGCCTGCAAGACAATTATAATGTGCATCAGACACATTGAAGTTTGTTGCAAAAATATTAATACAAGCAGGAACATGGAAGAGCTGACTTTTACAATGATGATACAGATAATTTACTGTACACTTTAGTTACTTTTCATTTACCAAATAACTGAATTTTTTATAACAAAAAACAAACATATACAATGCTCCATCTGTTCATTGTGCTGCCTTGTTTGGTGAGATAATAGAAAATATACCTACTGGCATCATATGGCTGGTAATGTTGAGGCCCATCACCTGGAGTGTTATAGGTATATGTAATATACTCTGAACGTGGGTGTGGTTCATGCCCACTGTTATACTGTGAATAGCCAATGGACTGTGATTCTGCACCAAGGTGTCTAACAGGATGATTACCAATAACTTTATTTCCAGGGGTTGCTTTTATCTACAATAAAATAAAAAAGCTTTAAAAATCATCGAGATGATTTAGCATATTAAAGTCTGGCCTACATTCATTCAACAAAAACTTTAAAGAATTTTCATTATCTAATCATACAAAAAAGTAAGTATAATTTTAAAAAAAATGCCTGAAACCATAGGCTACTAAAAATTTGAATTGCTTGTATAAATATAATCACACTTATAAATATTTAAGCACAAAAACTTGCATAAATGAAGAATCCTCTGTTTAGCAATATACACATCTTCAAAACACATATCACTTTAGTCCAGGTGAAAGAGCAGAAGCTGCATGTATCAGATTGGAAGCAACATTATTCCAAGCCTTGTCAATCATCTCGGGAACATCTGAAATGTTGCTCTTATTGAAAACAAACAGTATTCAATGTTACAGAGTTGGTTATTGCATCATGTGCATTATAAGGGTCTACCAAAGTGAAGATGAATGCAGTAAGTTATAAACAACTCAAGTAAATGCTAATATTATGAAGCTTCAATTGTGATGTTTCATTAACACTGGCATACATGTATTCTAAAGTGTACGTGTTATGACAGAAACAAGGTATATGGTAAATCTACTCCAAATATAATTTTATGTTAATGATTTTGTTAGGTTTATAGTATAGGAATGCTGCAGAAAGTGATAAACAGTATATAAAAACATGTATGATTGGAAGAATCAGTGAAACAAATACGTAATACTATGATATGAAACATATTACATTTAAATTACGTTTTCATCAGCCCATTGAAGTCAATGTTAAGAATACCCCTAATTAAGCTTCAAAACAAAACAGTACAAACAATATGCTTGAAGCTGTTCATGAGTCTCCAATTATGTTTATCACCTTTTTTATAAACAAAATATACTCAATAAATACTTTTTTATAGTGTTGAAGAGCATATATTCAACATGGCTTGTCTTTTTCTTGTATTCTACTTTAAATCCACTATTACCAGATGCATTATGAACAAACATGGTAGACCAACACTGGCAACAGAGACTTATGGATTCCACATATAATCGCAGTTTGGATATTCTCAGCATAGTCACAACACCATGTGACAATATTTGAAAGTCTTAAAGGCCTACACTGAACAAGAAGTTAGTTAATTTGTATTTTATCAATGAAGTTAATTTTTCATTTGTTTTGTATTGGCTTTACATATTATGAACTGAAGTTGCATACTTTATGGATACCTTCTTTTTTTAAATTTTTGTTTGAAGTCTTTTTGTAACCATCAGTTACAGACTCATTGGTTTAAATTATGATCTAATTAGCCAACCTGTGATGGAGTTAAAGTACTTTCTTCTCCATGATGGCCATTTGCTGGTGGAGTTTGATAGTATGGAATCCCTTGTGGTGCTACCTCTTGACTGAAATGTTGGAATATGTTGGGATTAGTTGAAATTTGACAGTAATTAATAACAGATACACAAATACAAGTGTATTTTCCATACATTTTATGTGCACATACATGTATAATGTTTTACATTATCAATAAATTTTAATCACAAATTTTAATGACATGCAACAATATATTTTTTGAGTAGAAATCATTCAACAAAAATAATCAAAGGTAAAATAGATTACTGTGCTTGGAATGCAAGAATGATGATGTCTGTTTCATCTTGGGTTACCTGTATTGTGATTTTAGATTCACCTTTCTGCATCTTTTCTAACTCAAGTGTTCATCTTTAATAATTTAATGAAGGCTTGCATAACATACGAGTTGAAGTATAAAAATCACAGTAACATCTTTAAAAGGAAAAAGAAATAGCAAAAAGCTGTAATATACAAACTATATTGATATTACTGTATTTGTAGTGAAATTAACAAATCTTCATAAGAAACAAGGTGGGCATTAATTTCTTTACATAAGTGTGGTTATGTGAATTTTGAATGAGTTTTACATTACAGTAATAAAGAACTAATGATAATATGAAGAAGGACTGGTATATATGTGAGTTACACATTATAGTAAGAAATAACTAATGTTAATATAAAAAAAAACTAGAATAAATGTATTTTGTACCACTAATGGAACACTTAAAAAGTAACAAAGGTTTTATTTTACCTTACTTTTACTTACCAAAATAAGTTTATAACACAAGTCCCATTTCTCTGTATATTGAAGTTATTACTTATGAATGTGTAGAGTGACTGTCATCAGCTACTATGTTCTGTGTTTTAACTTTTACAAATAATTGGTATTCTAAAACATATAATTTTATATGTATATACATTCATAAGAAAGGGTTTTAACTAATGAGATACTAGAAACTCAAATGTAGGAAGAACTATAATATGTATGATTAATCTCATAAGCTTTTATGCTGGTATTATATCCCTTTACAACATCACTTCATGGTATTAAAGTTACAATTAAAAATGGCTATTCTGGTGTTAAATTATAGCAACTGATTCCAAAATTTTCGTTCTCATAGTTGAACATAAATGTATAATTCATAAACATGTTGTAAACAAGTCTATAAATCATGAAATCAATAAAACATTTTCTTCTAAAAACAATAACAAACTAGTTATTCCACAAATAACTTCAAACTTTCAACAAAGTTTATAAAATGGAATCATGCATATTGATAATATTATTGTGTTTAAAATTATAAACAATAAGCACATGCCATGCAGAAGGAATATCTCATTATCACAAGATGGATTTGGGGAAAAAACTTCATTTTTTTATATCATGCTAGTGCAAAAAGTCTCAAAACGAAATAGCTTCCTTAAAAGGAAAAATTCTGTAAAATTAAATCTAATGCAAGATATATTGATGTTTATATTATAGGTGTATCAACATAATAAGCTTTTAAAAATTATTTTTGTCCTCTTTCTATACACAATTCACACCACATAACACCACTGGCACATTGAGTTACCAGAAAGGATGGAATGAAATATTGGGCATGCCAATAATACCCAAGACAGAGGAGCCACAGAGAATGCAATTATACAATTCAGTTTAATGGCCAACAGGAAATAAACAGTTAAATGTAACAGTAACAGGTGTTTATTTTCTCATGCCAATTTATAAATCAGTAAACTTACACATAAAGCCGGCTGTCAGGGTTGTAACCTGGGTAATAATGCCTATAGAATAAAAACTACTTTTAGAAAATATTAAACAATCTCGTATAACTTGGATGAATGATTCTATATAGTCACTAAAAATAACTTAAAATTTATATTTTTTCATATGCACAAGGGTATGGGGTAACATGAAATTGTAATTTTATATTGCAAAGAAATGTTCCCTTTCATATCAAGCAAGGCAGAAAATAGTGCAATATAGGCTTGGCTCCAGCTTCTTTCCCATGAGGAAGGCAGTAGAGCTTTTGTGGGGGTCACCATACAGTGATAAAATTTTTCTAAAATGACGAGTTTTTAAACTGCTAGGGTGAATAAACTTGGATGGGCCAGAGTGAAATATAAGGGTGCATGACCCTTCAGCACCTCCCTCCCCCTAACACTGGCCCTGGTGCAATCACACCAAAGAACCACAGACTTTAATTAATAAGGACACTAAAAGTTTCAATTAAGCATTGTAATGTCATAAAAAAAAAGGCCCTCAGTTGTGTTTAGTTGTAATTTATTGTGTCATTCTGCATAATAGTCTCACATGGAATACAAAACTGTGAGCTTCACTTTATAGCATAACATAACGTTTTGGGACAACATGGGACCTATTGATCAATCTCGGCTGTTCCATCATCTAAAATAATAATAATAATAAAAAACCTTAAAGTCAGCCTTTATCATTCATAAACTTATCAAGCTTTTTCTTAAACTCACTTAGATTTACTGCCTCTACAACATCCGAAGGCAACCCATTCCAAAGGCAAACCATGCTGTTAGGAAAATGAAACTGTCTTAGCTGAAGATAACTCCTACCTTGCTAAAAATAAAATTTACATCTGTGTCCCCTAGTCTTACTATTCTCACTGTTAAATATACATCAACACTATCAATTCCCTTTACAACCTTAAACATCTCAATCAGATCCCCCCTAACTCTTCTTTTTTCAAGAAAAAACAATTTGAGAGATTTAAGCCTCTCCTCATATGACAACCGGTACATCCAACGCACCATTCTACTTCTAGTTACCCTTCTCTGAACCCTTTCCAAGAATTAAATGTCTTTTCTAAGTTATAAATACATTTATAAAAAAATAAAAAAATCCATCTATCAACATTAGTTCTAACTCATAAAAAAAGAATACCATTTTTCTATAGGCAATAAACTTAAAACTACGATCCTATCTCAAATAAACATGAAGCAAAATTTATTGGTGGTCCCTATTTTTTGTTGTATGTAGAATAAATAAAAAATAAAGATTTAAAATGTCTATAAATCAAAACCAGGTTGTTAATTAACAATGAAACTCACTAAATGTGCACCCACATGACAATTTTATGAAAAGACTAGGCTATATTGCAACTAAAAATTATATGCGACTTTATATTTAGGTCCACAGTCTTTCCAAATATAATGTTTTAACATAGTTAAGGCAAATAAAAACTGTACATAGAGGGTGTCCAAAAAGTCTGGAATCATAGGTAATTTTCAGTTTTTCTTAATATCAGCTACGTTACTGATTATGACATTGTATTTCGAATTACAAAAATGGCATGTGAAACACATTCTGTAAAATTCGTTGAATTGCCTGTGGTTCCAGACACACTGTAGTCATACAGCAAGTACCTTAAAATTAAATACAGTTATATCTACTTGATTTACATTTTTATAATAAACCATTATTACGACAAATTTTTATCAGAAAAATTATTCGCAGAATTCCTGAATTTCTCCGCATATATATATTTTAAAATTTTCCAAATTTTTCATATTTTCCCGCAGACTTGGACTATCTCTAGTCTCAGGATTTTCGAACACAAAGTAAATCGCATACGCACAAAGGTGTGTCACATTAAGCCAATCACAAGCGCGTATCTTTCTGTACCCTTGTACATCACAACAGAGGGGATGAAGGTAAAATGGCAGCCTCCAGAATCCGCCATTTTATAAAGGAAAACATTGTTGTAAGCTTTATTTTCAATATTTTAATTTATCGTTTGTTTGAAAGCGCATAATGTCACGATCAGGAAAATTAGTGTAACAAGTAGAAGGCGTGTACGATATAAATACGAGTAAAATGAAGCAGTGAATCAATTGAGTAATGAATGAGTGATTCAGTTCCGCATCACTATCACTGTATCCGAAAAGTTATTCAATATTAAAATTGAATTGAGAGTTATCGCGTATATACAATTCATCGATCGCTTAGCAGGAAATTCTGTACGTAAGTTACTTGTAGGTACCATTATTTTACTATTTCTAGGAATTCCTGTTGCAACGTTGTTTGTGAACTTGGGCATCAATTTGTATCAAAGTCAAAGTGAATATATCTATAGACACGGTATAAGAGAAATAAACTAGTTCGTTATTTTTATGTGGACTGAAATTTGCATTGTTTTTACCAAATAATCCAAAAGAACTCGCCCAAAAATAGCAAATGTGTTTCAACAATATCAGTATTTATTGGGGAATTGTGCTACACTATGGTTGATGCAATATCGTTATTTTAGAATCATTTAATGTTATTAGTTGATGATGTGTCAACCTCGGAGCTCTCCTTTACATTTCCCTCCTCGAGTTCCATTGTTTTGAGGATATAGAACAAAGAAACCAAAAATAGCATTTTGAAAAGGGCTTTGGTGATTTGTGTGTGTGTGTATATATTTTGTGTTAATTTGCCCCTGGTTTAATTATTGGTTAAACAGATATGTTTGTCACTCGTTACATCAGTGACGTAGACAAAAACAGGCCTGGCTCGACATATCCAATAACTGATTGAACAAGAATAAATTATTGGCCTATAAAGGAACTGAAGTTTAAAAAACTAGTCTGTTACGTTAGGGGTTGCGTAAAGTGTGAAAATGGGATACAAGCAATCAACGAGCTAACGGAATAACGAGTTAATATGTAATTAAGAATATATTTTGGTTTATAACTTATAAGATTAAATGCTTCCCGTGCCTAGAACGGGTAACCTGATTAGATATTTATAAAATACTGAAACACCAAATACCAGAACTTTATACATTTCTTTGGTTAAAGACTCGGACATGTTCTGCATGTACACATACAAAGATACCAGATTATACTGTTGTCTTCAATGATAGCATGCCCTTGTGATGTCTGTCAAGGATTGTCTACACCATTGTGTTCCTTAACAGTTGGTTTAAAGAATTTATGTTTTTTATCATTTTCATGACGGGTTTAGAAACACCTGAATATAAACAACTGGTAACTTGTGATATTCTCAGGTGAACTGGTTTCCTCAAAAATATTAGATAGGTCCGATTAATAACAGCAGGATTAAACAGGAAATTTTCAGAGTGATCTGACTTTAAAAACTCAGTTTTAAACTGCGTGAGAAATTGCAAGATTGGGCATGTTTGAAGAAAAGTGAAAAACAATCTTTATTATAGACACATAAAAAAACAGTGCGCGTACTTGGGTAGAAGAGTGGACAAGTTCCTCTAATGTACACGTGAATTCATCAACAGCTTTCTTCCCTCGAGATGAAAGTCTATTGAGATATTCACGTTGATAAGCAAGTAGAATTCTAAAAGTATAGAGGTTACAATCTTACAAGAAACCTCGTGTCCTTTTTTTTTATTTTTTAGCGTCACCTGTGACTGGTCATTCTCGCATAGTATTTTTCGGGTGCAACATACAGACAAAATCCACTCGGCCGGCAAAGGACATCATAGTAGTTAACATTTTCGACACAAATATGCGATGTAGGCAGAGTATATATTATCTGCCATAGAGAAAAAAAGCAACTAGAACGAAACAATTTCAACGGTCTTTTGGGCCATGTGCTTATGCCAAAACTGCATAGAAACTAACTAAACGAAATACTAAAAAACTTTTAAAGTACTAAAGATCGTGTAAACCTATGATATGCCCGCATAATGCTATAATGTAAACGTTGACGATCAATTTAGAAGGGAAATTGTATGTTTGCTGTAAAGTACAAAGCTACCCAATGGGCTACCTGTGCTCTGCCCACTTGGGGTCTAGTAAGGTAATAATAAATCGTCGTTACTCATTATTAATCAGAATTACTTTTATACGTTTTTTTTTATATATAAATACGTAGCACAAAAGTGTAAAGAAACATCAAAATATAAAACTGCTATTTAGCTTAAAGCTGTATCCATGGAATTCTATGAGTTAGGAACTCGTGTTTCTGTAGTAATTACAGTAATTAGCTTTACTCGTAATTAAGAAAAGACTAGATAAATTGGCTAATTGACTAAATGGCTCTGTTCTTAATTTTTAAATGTTACGGTCTTTACATCAATTAAAAAAATCCAATGCTTTGTACTGTTGTTTAGCGGCCTTGTTAACATGCATTACTTCTACTCGAAAGCTAAATAATCATGCTACATTAAAAGTTATTGCAAAAAACAACAACATTTTGTACGAACATAATACACTTAGTCAGTAAAGGTTTCCCTCAGAGAGAAAGATGCTACTGTATACACGTCTTGTTTAAGAACGGTGTGATTTTTGAGTGTGGAACTTCGGATCAATCTTAGCTAACAAATAGTAAATTGTTTAGAATTGTACCCCGTTGGGTTTTGATTGGCAAGGGAGCAAGTGCCTTATGCTGGGCACGTGAAAGAGTTTGATCTAGAGCTCCTTACTAATAAAAAAAAATTCTTAGGCTGGAAAAGGAAAGTTGTTTTTTACTCTCAGGTAGCTAACTTTTCCGTTTTTCGTAAACAGAGTTTTGGACAAAAACCATTAGGACATTCAACGGAACGAAATTGTATTGCTTTGATTTTAAGCAGGTGCCTAGTGCACTGTTTTGTGCATAAATGAAAATGAATTATTTGTTGGCAATTTAGTTCATAAAACATTATTTAATTCCTGAATCGTTGAATCTGGTTTATGCGTCGGTAGTATTCCACATTTTACAACTTCATTTATATATATATATATCATCAAATTATATGAACACGCAAAATAAATAAATCTTCTACCAAAAAAATGTCAAACGTTATACATTTTCTAATAATGTATACAAACTAATCTAAATCATAAAAATAATGTTAATTGTTTTTTTATGTTCAACTATTAAGACGAAGAAGTGTTTAATTCTTAAACAATTTATTAAAGCATCACTTTAGAATGCAAATAAATATGTTTGTATTTTGCTTTTCACAACTCTTGTAATCAGTCGTTTAGAGATTTTACAGTGACTTGAAAAGCTTTGCTGAACCATGGTAAAGTCAACAACTAAGGATTTTGAGAAAAATCGGTGAAAATATTTAAGTAGTTAAAACAGACGTTAGTTATACCTTTTCAAAATTATCGAAAGTAAAATGATAGATTGTTTGTTTTTGAATTTCGCGCAAAGCTACACGAGGGCTATCTGCGCTAGCCGTCCCTAATTTAGCAGTGTAAGACTAGAGGGAAGGCAGCTAGTCATCACCACCCACCGCCAACTCTTGGGCTACTCTTTTACCAACGAATAGTGAGATTTATCGTCACATTATAACACCCCACAGCTGAAAGGTCGAGCATGTTTAATGTGACGGGGATTCGAACTCGTGACCCTCAGATTGCGAGTCGAGTGCCTTAACCACCTGGCCATGCCGGGCCAAAATGATAGACGTATCAAAAAATGTTTGTTGTAAGATATAGACAACATACTAGTTCACTTTAATCTATATAACAAAAGATTTACGATACCATATATTGGAATATTTTAGAAACCAAATATACAAAAACAGTGTTTGTAAATTTTCTTGGTATTTATTTTTTATACGAAATAACCTTACCAAGATACTTGTGAAAAATCTGTTTTACTTATAAGAAAATACTAATAATATTTTAAAACTCATTTTATTAATACGCTCGGATAGATTATATAATTATGTCCAAATAATAGGCAAGAAATTATTTTTTAACGCTGCACTTGACAACAACCAAAAACATCTTTATATTCTTGTAGGTAGAATGTTCTATTTCAAGCAATATTTTTTTATCAGGTTGTTTTGCATGACTGAATTTGGTAATTTAGTTTATTTCATGTTCTCAAGAGCTGAGTGATGGAATTCCATCTCATGGACATGGAACAACTATTTACCCTTGGCAAGATTGTATACGGTTTCAAAAAGTATGTATTAAAACCACACAAGTAGAACCAAGACGCGTTTAATTGGTGGTATAAAATAACCTGGAACCAACTTTATGTTAGAAATCTCCAAATAACGAACCTGCTTTATCCCCTCACTCCTGACGACAGGGTCATCATTATGTTATACTCCTTGATATGCTTGAGTTTATTCACTATGACAGAATTCTTGTATTATAACAATAATTGAAATAAATAGAAATCTGACATTTAGAAAAAAGGAACATAAAATGCAACTGTTAAATTAAAAATGAATGATTCGGCCTTGGCTGAACATGTGGCGAACTCCTCACGTGTCTTTTGAATGGGACAGTGTGAAATTACTTAAATGGGTAAATTTAAAAAACGAATTAAATATGAGCCTGTTTGTTTGTTTGTAATTAAGCACAAAGCTACACAATGGGCTATCTGTGCTCTGCCCACCACGAGTATCGAAACCCGGTTTCTAGCGTTGTAAGTCCGCAGACTGTGTCACTGGGGGGGGGGCTAAATATGAGTCATTAAAAAGTGTTTAAAATAATATTATTATTTTGAGTGAATATTTATTTCCAAGTGCCATGAGGTAAACTTCTGGAATTCGAATTTGAAAATGACGTTACTCTACAATATGGTAATCGTATACGTACATTTACTCTAGTACATAAACGAACCTCAAGTGTTCTTTTTGTCTCCTGAAGATGGTGGATCACGTTGTTCACTGAAACATGTAGAACTTGTTTTTTTTTAATATTATACAAATAAAGTTATTGTGCACATGAAAAAGTTGATGTGTTGATGTTTATTGATCACGAGTTATTCATATTTTCTTTTTCAATAGTTTCTTTTATAGTGACGGCCCATCAGTAACTCAGCAGCATATCTCTGGATTTATGACGCTTAAAATCGGGTTTTGATAACCGTGGTGGGCACAACAAAAATTACCCATTGTATAGCTTTGTACTTAACAGCAAACAAACTTATAGTGACAAAAAAAATAATATTTCCTTCCTAAAAAATTATCTGGATGTGATAAGGAGCGCTATCTTTCGATTAACAATTAAATAAAACCTTTCTCAAAGTTTACTCACCAAAAATGTCTGCACAGAATAGTTAAATTGGAGAGCAAGGTAAGCGTTTCTAACTCTAAATAGCGATAAAAGCTGCATTTAGTGTTTATTAAACAATATGTGAATATTAAGCCACATTTAGTGATGTGCAGTTCAATAAAGATAAAAGTTTCTTATGGTAGTACTCAAAATACGAAAAAGCGTACTCAAATATATGCTGCTAGTGACCTTGATCTTTAAACTTACCTCGAAAATAAGCAAAGTAAATTAGAGGTTAAAAATGTCTACGCGGCTCTTACCTGCATTTTATTTGACTTTCGACGGAAGAAGATGGCAATAAATTTACATTTGCATATTCACTCTCTCAACACGGCCTCGATCAATTTGACCGACCACGTGACCTCTTTGTAATCGTTTAAAGTCTTTAATGGATTTAATACTTCTAACTTTAATATAGTGTATATATATATATATATATATCTTCACAAAATTTGACAGTTTTCGATTAATATTATAATACTTTCACATACAAAAAATAATATTTTTTTAGTGAAGTATTTTTAATGAAATAAAATATAGATTTGTCCAAGAATATATTGAGTATTTGTTTTGGTAAGTCCGTGTGCAAAGTAATTTCCATGTTAAAATCAAAAATACTTTTCTTCATTTCAAAAACCTCAAATTTCCTTTGTGTAATCCCCAAAACCTTCTAAATGCATTTCAAACGTGTTTTTTTCAGTAAAATTTTATAGTTTATCTGTTATTTTCTCTACACTATCTCTAAATGGAATCAGGGTCAATTCAACCGACCTAGTAACCACCAAAAAAAAAATACGAAATCAATCTAAATTAAT
>NW_013666011.1:116872-124624 GCF_000517525.1 Limulus polyphemus | reverse complement strand
TTATTTAATTAAATAATGCACCAAAGAATATAGACTAGTAACATGCAAAAGTAGACAAATTCCCTTACCTCTTTAAAATTTTCTTGCTTTCTAACTATGGGACAAGGGTCGTTACAAATTCATCCAAGCTGGTCTTTAACTTTCTCACGGGAACAATGTTGGTAAATTGACATTTAACCATTCAGAACATAACGTTATACATTACGTAATTTTATAGCTGAAAACCTTGACTTTCTATTGATTATAAGTAATATATATATTTAAACGTAAAAGAGAACTATTAACAAATCCTGAAAAGAAGGATGTGACAGGTGGGTGTGGCAGGAGGTGTTTGATTTTCTATTGGATAGCTCTGTAACTAAACATAATTAAAAACTATAAAAAAAAAGGTTTTTGGAACAATAACGATTCTATAGAGAGTAATTTACGTTTAATTTCATACTTTTCCAAGGGGTGGTGGATAAAATGGGTATGATGACATGATAAGAGAAAATGTGTCACGTGTGTCACACTATGGGAAATTCGGGCTGTTGGTATCTAAATAATGCATTTCCGTTACTTTGTGACTGTTTTATTCTTTGAAAAAACAAAACAAAAACAAAAAGACAACAACACTGAACTGTCAGCGGCACTTCCTTGATTACTTCCGAGTCTGTTCATCGGCAGTGTTCTGTGATAAAGGTTTGTTTGATGTTGAGCACAAAGCTACACAATTGGTTATTTGTGCTGTTCCCACCATGAGTATAGAAACCCGGTTTTGAGACGGTATGAGTCCTCAGACTTACCGCTGAGCAACTGGGGGAGGGCCTGTGATAAAGGAACAGACATATTATTCAGGGGTATTTTGGGGCATTGTTTATTATTATTCCATTACTAGGTTTCACGTGTATCATCCTTGGCAAAATACGGGTCAGAACCAAATATGTCGGTCTCAATGCAAAATGTTTGTCGACTCGTATAATTTCTTATTCTGGGACAGCAGATATGACCCACTTTCTGGATTTAAAAACGGTTTTTTTTTCTGGTGGACAATGAAACCAAAAGTATAGTCTCGACAACAGCTGCCTATACAATGCAGCATAATATGGCGACTTTCCTTTTAATACTTAAACGTTTCATGGGGGGAGCATGCCTACCCCACTTACTCAGTTATAATAGTTTTCAAACTACTCCGATATACATGGTTAGAACTTACAACACTCAGTAATATAATGATATTCAATTTTAATATTTGTCCCTTCTCAAACAAATCCACTGTTTTTAATACGGTGGAGGGTGGGAGGAGAATCAGGAGGAAAATGAACCCATAAAAACAAGTAATATACTGCAGCAGTGAAATAAGAACTGGGTTAGTGTTTCTAGCTTTTTATTCGCGGGCTGAAGTTTACGGCTGCGGTTCGAATTGCTTGAAAGTTCAGGAGAGTCAACGTTAGAAATAAACAACCACCAACAGGCAGTTTCTAAAGAAGTTATAAATCTTTCTACCCCTGACATCTCTAAACCAGATGTGCTATTATGACAGAAAATACAACTTTAAAAGATCTTATGAACCAATTTTTAATTACCACATCGTTATAATACATTGTATGTATTATAATATAGATTATGTTGATGTGTATTATGTGAGAATTGTGTATTGACTCATCATAATTCTATTATTGTATAACTACAGGAACATGACACCTGATTCGATAGGAAGAAAACCAAAGAAATAGAAACAAAGGATTAATGTGGTTAATGAAGAAATACAAAAACAATGATAATAGGATTTTTAAGTATTATTTTTTGTTATATGTAATCATTCTACTGTTTTTCAAAATCATATAATTTACGTTACATTGATATTACCGCCAGGCTGTTCTAGTTGAAATGTGAATGTGATTCAAAGTTAACCAATTTCCTCTAGTGGTATTTTCGTTCACATTAAAAGCAGCAAGCAATGCCCGCAGTTTCTAGCGCCAGTAGTAGTACAGATAGGCTACTTTAACCAGTTCATTTGATTTCTTCCCCTCGGCGGCGGAATAGATGTTAGATACACAAACATTATTATATTAAAAAAAAACAACAGCTGTTACGTTGAATTCATCAGCATCTACTGCGGCACAGCTAAACTAAATATCCATAGTAGTTTTATACTTACTGCGGCACCAGCTAAACTATATATCCATAATAGTTTATACTTACTGCGGCACCGCTAAACTATATATCCATAATAGACTATGGATATATAGTTTAGCGGTGCTGCAGTAAGTATAAAACTACTATGGATATATAGTTTAGCGGTGCCGCAGTAAGTATAAAACTACTGTGGACATATAGTTTAGCGGCGCCGCAGTAAGTATAAAACTATTATGGATATATAGTTTAGCGGTGCCGCAGTAAGTATAAAAAGTTTTACACTTACTGCAGCACCACTAAACTATATATCCATAGTAGTTTTATACTTACTGCAGCACCACTAAACAATATATCCATAGTAGTTTTACACTTACTGCAGCACCGCTAAACTATATATCCATAGTAGTTTTATACTTACGGCTCCGTTAAACTATATATCCATAGTAGTTTCATACTTACTGCGGCACCGCTAATCTATATATTCATAACAGTTTCGTACAAGACACCAATATATTTGAGGGTGAAAACTGTGCCCTAGAATGTAAGCATTTCCATGAGATTACTAAACTTCAATAACCTTCATAAAAATGTAAGTAAGCTTACTTACAGGTGGGAATCGGCCATTCTCCGGCCTTGCTCGGAGTTCTCTCGGAAGACAAGACTATGACTGGAGGGAGATCGCCAACTGTATGTATTTTCTCTATCCTCAGTCGACCCGTAACTCAACAGGCTCCCACTTTCGTACTGCTCACGTTCCCGACGTTTATACTTTAAAAGGAATAACAGAAACTTTAAAAAAATAACTCTTCATATTAACGTAGAAAATCAGTTGGCAAAAAAAACAACAACAAGCGAACATACTTTAACTCGACATGCAGGTCATGTAACGGCTTGTCATGACAAACAGTTCATGTTTACATGCTGAAATGAGTAATCAAAGTTGGTACGTGTGTTCATTCAAATAAGGTCACTTAATTATATTACACAAAATATAATATAGATTAAAGAGGATAATGAGTTACATAAATACCATTACATTTCTTGGGCATGCCCAGTCGTGAGTTAACCCATTTATCCATGTTCAGGTTAAATGGTTTCAACTGCCCTTTTCGTGGTACACAAGGACGTTTTGATTCGTATCTGCTCTACATTAGGCTAGACTGATTATACTTATAAAGAAGAGCTGGTCAGAGCGTCTTGCCGTTCGGCAGGCAACACGACTTGGCTATGAACAATTATGCATTGCTTACGTCAATTAAAGTGAAAGAATAGTCACGTGATTGTTTCTAATTCTTTTATAATTTTGATGTTTCGACGTTCTGATGTTTTTAATATGTTAAGTGTGTAATGACAACTAGAGATTGATACGTTCATGCCGCTATTACACGTTTTTAAACTAATAAATTTAACAAAATGGAAATAAAGGCCAATATTTTACTTTATTTTCTTTGTTTTGTAAACCAATTCATAACCACTTGAACGTATTGATATATATATATAATAGTACTGTCTGTTGTATGTCCATGCAACTATTTCGCAGGATGTGGATGGATCTTCACCAAAACTGGTATGGCGGTTCATCAGGTCCATACAAACTTTCAGTTTTGCATTTTACGTTTTGCGGTTGGGTATTTTTTACCACTACCTCGCCTACAATGCAAAATGTCAAGGCAAAATATTTTTATTTTTTGATCATTGACTCGTTGTATAATGTCTAATTATTCATAGTTTGATTGGAAGAATCTATAGACGTTAAGGAAATACAATGGAAAGTTTAAACATTGAAAAATGTCAAGGTAATTTTTTTTTCACTTTTTTGATCATTGAGTCCTTGCATAACGTTTAAATATTCACTGTTTTAGGTGGAAAAATGCATGAATGTTAAAGCACAGAATTAGGAGTATTCATTTCATAAAACACATGATTTTGCACATAAAAAAAGGAAATTAGAAAAAACGTAAGGATACTTTGTATTACTTTTTTGACAAGACAAAGAATTGTTATGTATGATAATTTTATACTGTTCCCAAACTCAAGTTCAATGTTACAACCTTTACTTGTATTGTTCGGTGCTTTTCTGTCTGACCCACGCTGCAAATGATGTGACTTTTTTCTCTTCCTTTGCATTCCTTTGACAAGTCACACTTATAAAAGCCAAATAATATGATAAAAATGATATCAATATTCTAGATAAATCTGAAGTGAAGGTGCGTGTTTCAGCCAGTAACAGATTTACCAGAACATGTCCGCATCACTCATGTCAGTCTACTAAGTAAACCACATAATATGATGTGTGATATAGCGATATACAATTATGATGTTCGTTTATATACATGACTGGGTACAGCGGAACTATGTTCACAAGAAGTCACTGATAGATTGCAACAAGGATATACGAGTTTCGATACTTTATGTGACATAATACATGTATTGTGTTAATGTATTGAGTTGTTCCACACTCGCAGTGTACATTTGTTTGTTTGTTTTTGTTTTTTGTACAAGGTGGCGCGTTTGCTGCACTCTACTGAGACGAGAGAATGAGGCTATGTCATGAAGTTTTGTTAAAAAGACGAACACTTACTGTAGTGTCATAAAACAAATTAAGTAAAACCCATGTTTATAATTTAAGACATACATTTAACGCTTTTGTTACTGAAACGGGTTGACAAATATTCAAATTGTACAGGATTTACCGTGTACATATACTTAAGTGAGACAAACAGATAGACATAACGAATTCTAGCAAAGTAAACCTTGTTTCAACCATTTATTTCGAGTTTGTTTAACATCCTCTGTAAAACTAAAATAAGACAACAATCCTTTTAGTAACGTCACTGACGTAAGCACAGAATTATGTATCTCTTTCATTATTCTGGGGTATACTTACAGTTTCAAGTTGCGTAGCAACGCTCTGTCTTTCAGCCTCTAACTCCCTCGTCAACTGTTTAAACTGAGCTTCCTGTAAAAGGAAGTGAAGAAAGTATTTCATGATATGATTAATAACTAAAAGTAAACAAAAAGCATAGTAGGAAGGTTACACACTCATATATTGCTACATTAAAACACGGTTGTTCTAGAAAACAGTACACTACTCATTCTAATTAATGATTAAATGTCTGCAGTTCAGCAGCAAAATACAGACTTTTTATGACTCTTCGTGTCGAATAAATTATTTTATATACACTAGAACCGGCCTTACTCAAGTTATAGTTTAAAAATACTATATATATATATTTCAATGTTCAATATGTGAACACAGCGTTCTCGCGCGCGGGTTATAGATGGTGTTACTTCCTTATGTGTGTGGATGGGCAGGAAGAGAACATCATTAAAGAGCAGAGCATCACTCCTCATAAGAATCCTTCTCCGAGATGTTTGTTTTTAAGTGCAAAGCTACACATTGAAATATCTGTGCTGTGCCCGCCGCGAGTATCGAAATCAGATTTCGAGCATTTTTTGCCCTCAGACTTACCACTTAGTCATTGGGGGAGGGGGTGCTCTCCGGGATGTCAAGTGGAATTTTCTGACTTTCGTATAATATTTTTCTTCAGCATGAATGATTTTCTGTTCTGTATTGTGTACACAAACTGAACATATATAATTGTATGTACCTGCATTTCCGAGAGTTCTTGCGTTTGTGCGAGTGGGTTACTGTATGGTGTTGTTTTCTTATATACTGTATGCCCATATTTTCTATGTTACGCTATACTTTTTTGCTACTATAATTTATTTTAATGTTAATTAGGAAGAATTTCAACACTTTCGCTGCTACCTAGTAAAATTATTTTTTATATAAAAACATCAATAAGTAAACCTTGACAAGGACCAGACTAAGTAGTAACACTTTCAGTTGTGTACAATTAAAGCTTCTAAACTATTCCTTAAAAAACTGAAACGATGTATAAACTTTAGAAATAATTTGTTCCACTAAATTACTTGCATATATATATATATGTGTATGTGTGTGTACAGGTTAAAACTTGACAAAAATAAAACTGGTTATCCAGACTAAATGTACTCCAGATTAAGGGAAAAAATTAACACGAAGTTTCTTCATTGATACTTGAATTTGTTCGTTTATGCAAAACTTTTCAGGCCGGATGAAGGAATCAATAGCGACGATTATTTAAATGAGACTTGCTCTTTGCCAGATTAAAGAAACTGTTGCCTTTCATGGAAAAGAAAACTAGATTATGATCTTGGACAAGCAAACGTCAACCTACACAACGCAAAAGGTAAAAGTAAGAATGTTGTGACATGAGGAACAGGAATAACGAAAGAAAAAAATTTGAATAGGTGGGTGAGTGGTAGTCTGGTTAAGAATCGTCAACAATACTACAAATCACACGAAACTAACGATTCTGATTGATTGTGACAGCTAAAAAAACCTCTCGAGAATTAACGGACCGGTTACTCTCTGTACCGTTAAGTAAAACACGAGACTTTTCAATCCAGATAAGAAGAAAACCAGAAAGAAGACAGCAAGTTCGACAGGAAAAATGAAATGTAAGAGGAAATGTTACGAGAAACATTAAAAATTTTGTCCATATATTTAAAAATCTGGTGCAATTTTATTAGCATAACTAATTTTGTTAACAATTTTCAACTTTTTCTCTGTAAATAAATTGTGGATAATGATGATACAATTTTGTCATTATTGCCTTTATCTTCTTTTATATATATATATAAATGTTGTAATGTTTAAAAAAAATGTTTTATCTTTTATATGCTAAAGGATCGAGTTAACCTCATTATTAATGTAAATTTCGACGCAAAACAAATTTTTACGAATTTCTAAATACAATATTAATTTTACATAAGTAAAAACAATAATAAACGCATATATAATTATATTCTTAAAAAATCCACTATTATGTTTATCCCATACTTCAGAACATTTGGTTAATTAACCTTATAAAGACAGACTAACAATATAAACACTAGACTGGAATAAGATGTACCTATTCTACCACGAATGCTCTGTTTATGTGTTGTTATAAACAGTATGCAATACGTATCATGGTAACGAAAAACAGCAATAGCAAAGTTTGGATAAACACATAATAGTTAGGTGTTCCTTAACGAAACTTTCACCAATTTGTTTGTTTGCTGTTCATTGGTAGAAACACACTGGCGGACATTCTACATCCACTTGATAACTTGTCTTCTGTTACAACTTGTGTCCTCTAATTTATGGTACAGCAGTATATTTTGTACATGACAACAGAAGTAACATGTCCAAACTTGTTTACATTTTGCAGATTAATCGATACCTGGCTTCAATAACCAGTGATAACAGAGTAACTCTAACCTTAGTTCATCAACCCCATGTTTGCTCCCCATCTTCCTTATACTTCACGAACTTATTCATTAGCTACCACTTATACGTGTAATACCTGGCTTCAATAACCAGTGATAACAGAGTAACTCTAACCTTAGTTCATCAACCCCGTGTTTACTCCCCATCTTCCTTATACTTCACGAACTTCTTCATTAGCTACCACTTATACGTGTAATACCTGGCTTCAATCACCAGTGATAACAGAGTAACTCTAATCTTAGTTCATCAACCCCATGTTTACTCCCCATCTTCCTTATACTTCACGAACTTCTTCATTAGCTACCACTTATACG
>NW_013666011.1:110523-116261 GCF_000517525.1 Limulus polyphemus | reverse complement strand
TCACCGTCAGACTGTACTTATTTTCTTGACAATGTACGTTTTGAATAAGCATGCATTTAATGTATTGTTACGTATCTGCTTGTTTGTTAATTTCCCGTAGAAATTCTTTCCGAGAAACTTCACCGATACAAGTCCTTTCTTAAATAAAACTAGTTTATTCTTTCTCAATACAACTTTGCAATACACAGAATTTCCACAGTCAATACGTTTGCAATCTCGATAACAAAACACACTTTATATTACCGTCACTACCGCTGGCTTGACTCAATTATCTGTCTGTATATATCTCTTTATCTGCAATCATTTGCCGGGCTTATATACAAAAAAAAGAGGGCGCTTAGAACAGACTAGAGTTGTCAGGAAAGTCAAGATCCTTCGAAAATCTTATGACGTGTTACCAGGGTCACGTGACTTCCGCTGTCGTAACAGTATTTAAAGAGTACTGCCAATGAATATAATCATAATGATGTGCGAAAGTAGGAATGCTGTCGAATTTTATACTTTGAAATGAAACTATATGCAAAACTAACTTTTTTTTTATATTCTTAGGTCTAAAAATCATTAACGAGACAGGATTTAAATTAATTGCTAATACAATAGTCAATTTTTAATTTTTAGTTGCAGCATAGCAGTTCATAGAACGGCTCTGAGATTGTGTGTGTGTGTGTGTGTGTGTGTGTTGTTTTTTTAAGTACAAACTTTGAAATCATACCTCCGTCATATCTTGGCCGATTTGAGATCTAACTACAGTTTTGGAGGCCTGGCATGGCCAGGTAGTTAGGGCAATCGACTCGCAATCTGTGCGTCGCGAGTTCGAATCCCCGTCCCACCAAACATGCTCGCCCTTTCAGCCGTGGGGGCATTATAATGTCACGGTCAATCCCACTATTCGTTGATAAAAGAGTAGCCCAAGAGTTGGCGGTGGGTGGTGATGACTAGCTGCCTTTCCTCTATTCTTACACTGCTAAATTAGGGACGGCTAGCGCAGATAGCCTTCGTGTAGCTTTGCGCGAAACTAAAAAACAAAACAGTTTTGGACTCAGGGGGTCAAACCCTTTTATTCGATGTATTTGATCGCACCCAAGGTCTCAAAGATTAATGTACTCTAATCTTGTCTAAAATAATTTCAATTTGAAGTTAGGCTGGTAGAGATCCTGATGAGTAATAAGATTGAATAGGGTATACGTACGCCCCACGCTAATAAAAAGGATAAAAAAGGTATCATAGATTCATTTACTGTATCCTGCCTAAAGGAATATCAAGTGACTCGGCTATTGAGGATTCCCTCTTATTCTACATGGAATACAAATTTTGGAGGTTTTTTTTATCATTTAATTGCAAATAAAAAACATTATTATCCAACAAATAGTACTATATATAAAATGTGTTTCAGTATTTAGTAATCTCAAGTTTAAGCGAATGGATTTTAATAATGTCTGAGACTACGAGATCCAATCAAATTTACAGCAAATGATCAATTTAAACGCAGTCTCATAATAGCTGTCAATATTAGGGAAAGTTTCTTAACCTTAGATTTATAGTAAAAGTGACTTAGGTTTACCTTACGTGTATTGTAGTTAGCGCTCATAGACGTAAATTTGATTACAGGATTTTTTCTTGCGAAATTTTCATCCATAATGCAGGTTGTTACCAAACTTTATCTTAATATTATTAACTTTGAACTATTTTTAAAGCCAATATTTTTGGCTCTTAGTTCATCGGATGTAGTTTTTATCTATTAAAAGAAAACATAATCCTCTTTTCTCGAGTGCAGTTTGTTATATATATATATATTCCAAACTTCGCAGACATACAGCTGAGCCACTGGGGGACGTATATATATAAAAACTTACGCAGACATTCAGTTGAGCCACTGACGGACATATATATATAACAAACTTCGCAGACATACAGTTGAGCCACTGGGGGGACGTATATATATACAAACTTCGCAGACATACAGTTGAGCCACTGGGGGGACATATATATATAACAAACTTCGCAGACATACAGTTGAGCCACTGGGGGACATATATATATAACAAACTTCGCAGACATACCGTTGAGCCACTGGGGACGTATATATATACAAACTTCGCAGACATACAGTTGATTCACTGGGGGACCCTCTAACCTCTGCTATTTCATTTCAGGTGTTACAGTGAGCTAGTCTTTAAGGAACTGAAGACTAGACTGCCGGTTCGCCAATTCTTGTGAATAACAGTAAAGTTAGTTCAAAAGAATAATAATAACGAATAAATAAAATAAACCGTATAAAAGTAAAATAAAATGAATAATGTGGTGTTATTAATTCTTATCTACAAATCTGATTTGTAAATCACTTAAATAAAATGTATAATAATTACAATTCACTTACTTAGTCTAATTCACACGCTAACCATTGCTATGTCGTATATCAGCCGGCCTGATGAGCTCTGGTATTGGACGAAACATTTCGTTGCTAATAGATATATCAGATTTAGTGTGGTTTATATATTCTCCTTTCCTTTCACTCATGGGTTCTTGGAATAACAGTACGCTAGTCTTTAAGAGAGATTACTGCTTGAGGATCAAGTCAAATTACATGGGGACGGTTTGTGGAGGGGTTCTTCTTTCTTTTTTTATGATTTTCCTTTATTATCGTTGTTACTGAGAAAATAGCTGGACATAAGCAGGTTAGTAGTTTACTAACTGAATGTATTTTGATAAACGGTGCACACCTCCGTCGTCGAGTAAACACCTGTATACCCATATTACCACTTATCAAAAACATTGTTGGGATCACAAGTGAATTCATCAGTCGTTATGTAATAATGCTCTAGCGTTTCTTAACTTTATATCGTGTTTCAGCAAGTTACCACAACCATTCTTTATCAGTGAACTGACGTATGAGGCTTAATGTTCACCCAACACGTGTTAATGATGGGTAATGTTGCAATGTAACTATATATTTTATATAGTTACAATGGAAAAGTTGTCTTTATATATACATATATATACGAATTTAATCAGTAGCTCTAATTAGGTTCTCTATGGAAACGTAGATAATTGAAATTTCAAAAGTACACTTTTAAATTTCTGCAAATAATCGCTGTTAATTAATTCCTACTGAGAAAACAATACACACACACACACACATTAAAATGTACAACAATATAAATTTGACTACAGAGTATCAGTACGTCTAAGAAATTCTTAATTAGTAGAATGAAAAGTTAACGCTACAATCACTGAAATTTTGCAATGAGAACATTTTTGTAATAATTGCTTATCCAACTTATAATAGAAAAATGAAAAGTACGACAGTAAAAACTTTGTAATGAGAGATACCCTAGTTCGGATTAAAAACAACTAACTGTACTAAACATTTCTTAAATATATAGAACTATTATCAAAGTATATGTATACATATATTTGTTTGTTTGCAGTCAAACACAAAGATACCCAATGGGTTATCTGTGCTGTATCAACCATGAATATCGAAACCAGATTTCTAGCGTTATAAGTTCGCAGACATACAGTTGAGCCACTGAGAGACATATATATATAACAAACTTCGCAGACATACAGCTGTGCCACTGGGGGACATAGATATATATATATATAACAAACTTCGCAGACATACAGTTGAGCCACTGAGGGACATATATATATAATATAAAGCTCCAAACCTTCAACAACAGCCTCAACCTGTACGACACTGACATATGAATAGCTCTGGTTGGAAAACGTGAAGCAACAAACACAAGAAAAAAAGTTCATTAGCTACCACTTATACGTGTAGCGTACAAGCATTTTCAACTTGACGTATTATTTTAATGATACTTATATAGTTAATAATACTGTGTCTGTGCATTAGAAATGAATCTCATACGGTGCTGACAGCGCTATCTTCATTTTTTGTGTTTTGTAAGCAGTGTTGTATAACAATTTTTAAATGCAGAGTGACCAATGGGAAGAAAAGAAAGCCAAGATATGTGAGCACGTTTATAAGCTACAGAGCTAATTTAGTGCATTATAATAGTTACAACCGCCAGATCATCCTACACATAAGCAGATATTTATAATACTATACGCGAGATTTGTTTGTTTGTTTGTTTTTGAATTTCGCGCAAAGCTACACGAGGGCTATCTGCGCTAGCCGTCCCTAATTTAGCAGTGTAAGACTAGAGGGAAGGCAGCTAGTCATCACCACCCACCGCCAACTCTTGGGCTACTCTTTTACCAACGAATAGTGGGATTGACCGTCGCATTATAACGCCCCCACGGCTGAAAGGGCGAGCATGTTTGGTGTGACAGGGATTCGAATCCGTGACCCTCAGATTGCGAATCGAGTGCCTTAACCACCTGGCCATGCCGGGCCATACGCGAGATACAAAAGCACCCTATTTTTGTGTTTTGTAAAACCAACCTAAAGACTTAAAAAATAAACAAACTTTTTTGAGTGAAATATGTAGCATTTGTGCTTTGACAAAAAGCATTGGTTTTAAATCAATCAAGTTGACCAGAAGTTCCAAAAAGGGTAAATAAAAAGATAAGAAAAATACTATATTTACATCTATCAATATATACATATATGATTGCAAAATTAAAACAAATATTTAGCTTTTATTTGAATTTTTGTAAAAATTCCCTCATATTTTATAATGAACTCGGCTCATTTAAATACTGTGTAATTTTAAAGATTCTGTTAAAAAGGTGCATACAGGAGCTATACGTTTTTTTGTGTGTGTGATGATTGATTGTTTTGGAGTGTGTGCTTCTTGTTGTCACTATTACGACTTCATTTGGAAGGTAACATGGATTGGGTGTGATTTCACTGGCACACATTAGATTAATGCGAAGAAATGATAACTAATTAGAAATTTATGAGTAACTAAATTCTCTCTTAGCCATTTTTATAGTTTTATTTACATGATAGCTTTCGAAGAAACAAATTTTAAAATCTTGCCAAAAAAAAAAAAGGTACAACTTACTTTTTCAATCGTGCTGATAAATACAAAGCAAAGCAAGCGTACATATTCGGGCTGTAACAGTTATTAACTATTTCGACAAAGAATTCTCCACAAAGGCGCTACATAACTTATGTCAAGTCTTTGAAATCAGTTTAACATAACCCAAAACATGTTTATATTTTTATAATCATACCTTGGTTCTTTATTCTAGTGAACTGTTGATTCCCCCCCCCCCTAATTTAACATGAACAAGTTTTGTGAATAAAATGTTCAAACTGCAACATCTAGTGTGACTGTATAACATTTTTCTAACGATCGATCCTTTTAGCTTGATTAATGTCTAGCATGCTGACTTCAAGACATTTCCATCTGTTGCAGACTAAGAATATATATAAAAGATAAGAACGAAGGTATATATATATATATGTATAGGATGTTTTTAATACTTATCGATATCAGCCAGAAATGATAGTTATATATAATGCAATGGAAGCTAAAAAAACTGACTTTAGATTTGAGTTGCCAAAACAAAATATGTGCATCGAACCTAAACAGATGTTTGAACAAATAAAATCCAAATTAATCTGGTTATTTGGAGAACGAACTTGTGTAAAAAGGTTCTAGGATAACATCGTCCGATTTTTCAGTCGTGAAACAATTGAAGAAAAACTTTGTGTTGGATATTTCCTCTGAGACTGACGGATAGACCACTTCTCTGGATTCGAGCCTGTGGTAGGATTAATGTTCCCACTAAGAAGTTCGTGAAGTATAAGGAAGATGGGG
>NW_013666011.1:97926-109579 GCF_000517525.1 Limulus polyphemus | reverse complement strand
GAAAGAATTTCTACGGGAAATTAACAAACAAGCAGATACGTAACAATACATTAAATGCATGCTTATTCAAAACGTACATTGTCAAGAAAATAAGTACAGTCTGACGGTGATAAAATCCCCTCTTCATATTTTCTGGCCCTCCAATGGCACAGCGGTATGTCTTCGGACTTACAACGCTAGAAACCGGTTTCGATACCCGTGGTGGGCAAAGCACAGACAATAGCCCATTGTGTAGCTTTGTGCTTAATTTCAAACAAACATATTTTCTGTCAGTGTGATTGGTATCAATAACATTTTCTCACAGTGACATGAATCCAGACGTTTCAAGCTGTTACTAACTTTGTCTTACATTATATTTACTACAACTTGGATCGCTTTAAAATATCTTAATTGTATAACTTACACTCACATATATCCTTCAGTTTTTTTTAATTATTAGTGTATTTACGTATTACGTTTTTCGGAGTTGATGCAATGTACTTAGATCTGATTTTTGTTTTAAATATGTAACAAAAATTAAACACACATCACATACGAACACCCACAATTACTATGAGTTTTCTCTTCCTTTTTGGCCCGGCACGGCCAGGTGGTTAAGGAGTTCGACTCGCAATCTGCGGGTCGCGGGTTCGAATACCCGTTCCACCAAACATGCTCGCCCTTTTAACCGTGGGGGCGTTATAATATGAAGGTCAATCTCAGTATTAGTTGGTAGAAGAGTAGCCCAAGAGTTGGCGGTGGGTGACGATGACTAGCTGCCTTCCCTCTAGTCTTACAATGCTAAATTAGGGACGGCTAGTGCAGTAAGCCCTCGTGTAGCTTTGCGGGAAACTCAAAACAAAAAAACTTTTCCTTTTTACAAATTAGTGAAATATCGGTATTTCTTTTTATGTGTATATTTATACTATATAGATAAACAATTAGTTGAGCAATAGCAAAGGCAAAAGAAATAACTTAAATAGTTAAGAGTTAATTAATAATCACGTGATCAACTGACCTGTTCTTTTACAGATTGAAGAATAGTAGCCGCTGACTGGCCAGGAAGAGAAGTCGGAGAGTAGGTCACAGGCCTGTCGTGAATAGCCAGGTCTTCCACGGGCATAGTGGACAAACCTTGAATTTATCAACGTTAAGAAACCCTGTTGAAACATAAAAATATGCATTTTTTTATATATTCGATTTATTTAATAAAAAATGGCAGATATCAAGAGACTGAACTTGCGTATATACTGATATATAAGAAATCATTCACCGTATGTATCAGAAGTAAATAAGGGACATATAAACATATGACATACATGACCAGAAGCGAGAATGCTGTAATTAAAGGTTGTCATCCCCATACAGAGACCTTACATGTGACTTCACAAAACGTTCTTTCATTCAACGCCGCCATATTGAACGTCAAACATCCTTCCGACAATCAACAGTAATCCATATAATTAAAAGATTCGTATTTTCTTTTGTTCTGTGACTAGCTGTGAAAAGAGGGTTGAAGGCTATTCAGTATCCTGATATACCTTTCTTTATGAACATTGCTGAGAAGAGTTACAGAGTCACATGATATGATATCATAAGGCAAATTTGTCATTTTTCACCTAACATGAATGTAACTGCTTGAGGTCCAATATGGCGGAGCAATATCTCTGTAACAATATAGCCCAAGCCGGTCATCACATTCATATCACGTTCAGCCAAATATTCATTACCAGGAAAAGTCTGATCAATATCTTGTAGGCATTTCCTCTCCTGAGAGCATTTTTCAAATGTACTTTGCAACACGTGGATAAGATAATGTCCTCAGTGGAATAGTGGTAACTTTACGGACTTACAACGCTAATATCCGGGGTTTAATTCTCCGCGGTGGACACAGCAGATAGCCCAATGTGGCTTTGCTTTAAAACAAAAACAAACAAACCATAAGATAGTAGTATTAGGCTTAACTTATTTTTAAACGACAAAGTCTATATTCGGTCCTTCAGGTTTTTTTTTTTCGAAAAGAAGAGTGGATAATAGTATTTCAACCACAGTATACCCGCCATTTCCATTGCCGGTTAAGATACAACCAACATAATAGTGATCGAATGCTCTTTATATAAGTGTTCCGACCATTACTATATTTGTTGTATCGCAGCCAGTCAGATGAGCTCTGATATTGAGCGAAACGCGTCGTCGGCAATGGATATAGCGAACACAGTGTGGTTGAAATACTATCATACACTCTCGTCGAAAATTTTATAAGACCAACAAAAAAAAAAGACTTTAATATTTAAAAAAATAGAATAACTTAACTGTCTTCTTATGACAAATATACATTATTGTAGTAATATTTCGTCAGCCAAAGGCGTTCACACATAACAAGTTACAATACTGCCTGTTGCAAGGTTCGATATAAAAAAACTTACATTTCCAATACGGTATTGTTGGAAGATATGGTTGTTATGTGCTTCTGTATGAAAAATCAGAAAGTTACAACAATACTTTATTGAAAGGTTGGATGTTGTCATTGTTCTGTCTATGTCAGGGGCTTTACCTTAGAAAGTATAAACTTTTGTTACCTACAAGTCTTCCAGGAGGCTTTTCGCACAACACCAGAACGTATCAGCTGGGCTGGATGATGAGAAACAAAAGTTTACCTGAAAGGCTATCTATACATGCAGTATAGGAATGTGGGAACTAAAAGACAGGTCTCAAATGCCTTTTTTTTTTACACACCTCTGATTTGAAAGTGTAAACGAACAAAATGAGAGACATGTGAAAAAGAAGATCTGCAAATTACGAGACTTTTATCACAAATGTTAGACCTACCAGTTCGATAATAAACATTTCTACTACATTGTTGACTAGTTCTGCTGAGCTTACCGTATTGTCTGTGTCGACGATCCAGTCGGGTTCTTTGCTTGTTTCTAGATCCAAACAACATTTACAATCTAACAGAGTAATTTGATCAGCAAATCTTCTTTCAGCGCTCTTTCGACTTCTAAGTTAACCATTCAATTGGATTTCTGTGCGTTTCACGAAATCCAGTATCTTGTTGTTATGGCAACGGATTCTACAGAGTAGCTAAAGTTGAGCTTTTTCCTATTCTGTGATACAAAATATATTTTCACCATTTGTACGTTATTGCGTTACCATGTTTGTGCATTCCAGTCTTACTGAAGTGGATAAGTCTTGCGACGCACTGACTCCAAAATTATCTAAACTAAATTATTATTTCTTAGTTTCTGGATCTAACCAGAACATTGTCTAGTATCTTTTTAATACCTATAAAATGGTAGTTATTTTTTATTACTTTGCACAGAGACCACATCTCGGATTAGTAAACACATCTTGAGAACTTCAAAGTTTATAAGGTACCCACACAGATTTCTTTTACAGCTCATTTCGTTTAATGGAATTGGCAACCCTCTAATTTTAGAAAGTCCAGTTCCTCGAATGATTGCTTACACTGTGTGGATTATAGTTTAATACTGACCAGTGATATATAACTTGAATTCATACATCTATATTATATATTAGTTTATACTTTAATTAAAGCACAATGGCCGATTTCTTTTTTGCCTTTTTTAATTAAACGACTTTTTTCAACGTATAAAAAGGCACGACTCTCACATACTTCCAAATACTTGTTTATAAGACTCATGTGATTAATCATTTATATTTATACTATAAAGAAGTATAAGTCAAAGCCTTTTATTTTGAAAATTGGCAAAATAATTATATTTTAAATTCTGACACATACGCACACAAAAGGTTTGTTCCCCTAGAAATGTTATATCAAATTAAGCCAATGTTATCAAAACTTTTAGCCTGTGTAAAAGGTAAAACGTTTATAGTCTAATATTCTATACCCTATAACAGTTTCATTTGTTTTCTTAAATTGGATGAAAAGTTTAAAATATGTTTTAAAATATTTATACGTAAATATACATATCAATAGTTGTATTTTAATAGTGGGAAGCCCCCCAGTAGCACAGCGGTATGTCTGCGGACTTACAACGCTAGAATCCGGGTTTCGACACCTGTGGTGGGCAGAGCACAGACAGCCCATTGTGTAGCTTTGTTTTAACTTCAACAAACAACAACTGTAATAGAGGAAAACCAATATTTCATAACAAAAAACATTCCTGATATGTTTTATGTTAAAAAATGTTGAATTTATATCAAAATTGCGATTAATCAACAAAGACGTATCTTAGTATCAGAAAAACAAGATGTAAATATTATTGTACGCTTTGAAGTGAAAACAGTATAAACCGTTTGTAGAAGAAAAGATGAATCGCTATACTAATTCCATGTTAGAGATATTATTTTACAGTAAACTTTGTATGAAATGATAGAATTTGAGCTCTTAATAATTAAAAGACAATATTGAATTAACTTGAAGCTTCATGAGGAAACAGATAAAATTGAAAATGTTTACATATAAAGAAACAAAAATTAATAGTTATGGTTCGTGAACAAATTATAATATGAATACGGCTTAACGTATTAACGTCATGTCGAGTTACTTAGAGTTAATCGCGTTTGATAAGAACGAAGTTATAACCTCCATGTTGTCCTTGGAGCTACATGCTCCACCTGTGATTGCGCTCAGTCTGATGACATGATTACATACAATTACCTTACATTGCAATTTTCATTATTGCGAAACTCTTCTGCGAAGGACAGCATGGCCTGTCAATCTTCGATCACACACCTTGAAAAACCCTACACTTTTGACTTCCAAGATGAAATTTAAGCAAGTCAAAGACACAAAAATCCATTGAAACTGCATCGGATGACTTGACGAATGTGTGATCAAATGGGTTTCTGTGATTCTAGTTTCTTGGTCCGTCCTTCTCATTTAAACAGCCGTTGATCTCGTTGATGAGTAGCTGGAATCTTGTCAACTTCTGGCTTGTGTCTTTTTCAACTACAAATCATGTTTACTATCTTGTTATCGCTCTAAGGAAATATATCAAGCTTTATCATAATAATATTTTGAGTAAGATACTTTATACTTCCTATTTGTAACCATATCCTTTGAAGATCAGGATGCTGCTCCAGCACGATTTGGGATATAGTTTCTCAGCCCATTGCTGTCCTAAACACACTGCTGTGCGAGATTTTCCGTTTCTATCGAGAACACTGAAGGTTCCTTTGGCACTATATGATTTAATAATCTCTGAAAGGAAAGGGTTGTAGAAATTTCTTCGAGCCATAACTCTACTGTAGTGGCATTACACCGTCGAATGATTGGGAATTCGATGTAAACCAAATGTAATCTGTGACACGTATTTGCTGCGACATTCTACCGTATTGACATACACAAATCGTTTCTATAAAGTGCAAGTAACCCTCTGTATATTTTAAGTCTTGTATAAACTATATTAGTATACTGTACCACTACAGTATTGGATGTGGTATCATGTACTATTTGATATCTTGTGAGAGATGGAAATTTCCATGGATTGAAACATCATAACACGAAGTAATTGGATGCAGCAAATTAAACTAAAAAACCAAAAGCACTGGAGTCACGCATCTGGCTCAAAGGAGTCATCAATCGAGGAGTTCCCTGCTCATTCATTTAATTACCCTCAAATGAACTATCCTTCCGGAAGAGAATCTCCAGATTCCACCGTATACCTCATCTAACCCATTCCTTTACTACTATTTACATCTCAAACTTTCACTGGACTTGTTATCTTCTTTTATATCTACTCTTTTCACGGCGTCACAGTTAGTCTCTAAATTGCATCTCTAAGCGGAAAGGAAAGTAAATACTTGGAAATATAGTAGCTTTTATTGTTCCTCTAATGTGTTCAGTTTAATTTGTTTGATTCCTTAACGTTAAATCACCTATACATCCTTATAAAACAGTAATACAGTAGCTCTTATGAAATTGGTTTTTCTTATTGTACGGAAAAGCTAAGTCTTCTGAAAAATATCTATCATTTGTTTGAGTCTTTAACGTTAGATCACCTATATATCCATGTAAGACAGCAATGCAGCATTTCTTCCGAAATTGGTTTTTCCTATTATATAGAAAAGTTAAGTCTTCTGAAAAATATTTTTCATCTGTACTTTATAAAGCAAACAGAAATGTCAAAACGGAAATGGAAAAAGTTATATTGTATGAAAAATAAAAAAGTCCTACTAAGAATTAGATGCGTATGTATTATCTCGTACTAATTACACATACACAAATGTAAAAAAAAAGGGAAGAAATGCATGCTGCTATGCCACTTTTTTTACTTCGCTCAAAATAATAATAATTTATATTTCTACCTCTTTTCACCGTATACTATGTATACTTCCGTATTTCTACATAATGTGTTAAGGAAGCAAACTCTTTCATTACCCTGTTATGTTGTGGCTTTGTACACCTGATGAGGGACGTTCTTAACATTATTTACACAAACTGTTTAATAGATCAAATCTATTTAAACCGTCAAAAATAAGTTTAGTACTAACTGAATTCCCACTAAAAGCACTACTGTCACAATAAAAAGTATTTCACTATCAACAGCCAAAGAAGATAGAGGAGCTTTACGTAATGTTTAACATTCAGTCGAGAAGCTCACAAATCAATCGAACAGTAGTTCGAGAGGGTCTTCCAGGAGGTCAGCCGGCTGGTCCAAAATGCAAGTCACCCACGCGAAACGCTACGACCGAGGTCATTCGAGAGAAAAGAACAGTGGGGTAGGATCGGTAAGTGGTTCGCAGACGAAAAAGTTTAGATATCTGATATATAGATAATATAACATAAGATGAATATATAATTAAACGCCGGCTAGTGGAACTTGCTACTGAATGTGTTTCAATCACCATTAACTATATATACATTCATGTGTATTTGTTGCACACTAAATCTTCTTATCACCATAAAATAAATAAATAAACACGTTAAGAAAACTGCTATGATTAATTAGTTTTGAATCGAATCGTGTTTGTGCTCACCATCTCCCTCGATTTTAAAAGTTATAATATATATATATTGTGTGTTTGTACATAGAAAATAGAACACGTAAATAAACTATTCTGTTTTTTTACCCGTTTTGTAAGTTAGTGTTTCAACGGCAATGAAAAACGAGACCCATTTGAACAACAAACAGGCAAATATTAGACTCCCCAATGCTTCGTCTTTTTCAAGACGTGTGTTTCGAAAAATTAAGCACATACGTGACATTCACTAACACGTTGGAAATCAATAAATCTGGAGTTTTCTGGGGGAATAGTTTCAACGATTTCAAACTTCCAGCTAAAAAGTAATTAATTATTGAGTTAAAGGTGAATAAATCTAATTATACATTAACTAAACATTAATACATATATATTTACGATAAAAAGTTTTGTTCGTATAGAATTTTGTTACTGCCCTCTATCTAGACAATATATTAACACATTTGTTTTAGTTTTTACTTTTATACGAGTTAAACTGAAATATACGTCGAAATGACTAACCTTCGCGAGTGCTGATTCCAAATTAAACGTTTATTCAACATATCTAGCACATTCATTTTTGATGTATAAAAGATTTTTAAGACGATGATCTTCATATGTTATCATTAAGTTCTTAATAGTAGTGATCGTGCTGAAACAAAATGGCGGCCATAAAAATCGCCCATTTAAAACCACTTTTAAAAATGACTATTTCACAGTATTGGCTGAGCAAACCTAAAGCTTTTTGTATTTATAAAGCCGCGTAAATCGCTATATAGTGTTCATGGAGTGAATCAAAATTTCACTTTCAACGAATTTTCATCTAAGTAAGTAAATAAGTATGTGACATTTCCAGACAAGCGTACAGAAAAAAGACGAACCCTATCGCTCCAATTCTTTGACAGAACTCTTCCGCCTGGGGTCCCAATGATTCCTTTCATGTACCGAAAAAGATATTAGCATATATATATATAACATCGACGATGCGCTACTTTGGGCATATGATTAGATCTGAGGGTAGGTTGGTAGAGGTCCTGATGAGTAATATAATCCAATCGGATATACGCGCGTCTCACGCTTGGTATTTCTAGTGGATAAAAATATAGCTAGTAAAATAGAAACAAACAAGCATAATATTTTTTTTAAATTCTATAAAGCCAAGTAGGGATCGATATATATACGTAAGCTTTCTAGATATAGTAATACATATAAAGTTTTAATCCTACAAAAAAGTATTGAAACAAGAAAGTCAAAACTACAAAAACTGAGTTACTTAAAATTATACAAAAATGTTATCTATACTTTGACTCAGACTAACATAATTACAACGATTTGCCAAAGTATGGACATTTTTTGTTAAATTTTAAATAACTCAGTTTTATAGTTTTAACTTTCTTGTTTCAATACTTTTCGTAGCATTAAAACTTTCTATATTACTGTAGCTAGATAGGTTACATATATATATATAGCGACCCCTACTTGTCTTTATTAAATTAAAAAAATATATTCTGCTTGTTTACCTATAAATATAATAGTTAATTTTGACGTTATATTTTAAGATGAGTACCAATATACACGTTACATAAACCCATAACATAGGAAACTTTGACCACGGGTGGAAAAAAATATATAATCACTTAGATTTAAAACTATGTATTACAGAGCTGTACGTCACTTCTACTAGTTCTAGCGATTGATCTTATAATACAAACAACTTACCACGTGAGGTATGGTGGCAGTCCAGTGCCCGAAGAGTGCATGTACCTAGTCAGATACCACTACTTAAAGCTAGGCTGACCACTGTACTAACAATTAACAAAACGAGATATGAAAATACTGAAATATATATGGATGATAAAATTACATACGATCCAAAGATAACGGGAAAGTAATCTTCACGTAAAAACCAGACACAGCGTTCAGTAAAAGTAAAACCACCAAAATAATAAGTTTCTACAACAACGCTACGCTGCACAAGGACAGGCAGCACTCGGGGCAGGTTAATACTGGGAAGCGTTCACGTACCCGTGAGAGGGCGCTACTAATCATGTTTCGATGTTATACGTAAGTATTGGAATGCAGTGTGAGGACCAAAGCCGTGTGAACGACCTAAATGTACTTCAGCAACGAACAATGGTGAGGAATTCGTTGCTGTCAGTGTGTAGTTCGTAAAACATTGTGGCATAGCTATCGCAAAACTAAACAGATCTTTGCTTTAATATATTGTTATTTTGTACTTTTTTTTTGCCTGCAAACATTTGTTACGTTTATAATGTGACTAATTTTTTATTCAAAATGAACTGTTAAATATGCCATCTTGCACTTTATATAGATTGTATGCAAGATAAGTGCGTAAAAAATAGCTGCCTATTGTTGAAGTAATACAGTTTTATTGTAAAAATTATTATACGCGCATGTCTGTCGGTCATGAAATAACTACGGATATTTTCAGTTATTACTAATAAGTATTCAAAGTTTAAAACGTGTAAAGAGAATGGTATTAATATTATTTTTCAGAATAACATGTAAAGTTTCTAGTAATATGTTTATTTACTGATTTGTAGGAACTGTAAAGTACTGCATGGGTCAAATAGAAAGTTTTAGGAGTAGAATGAGCTTACAAAATCCACTGAAAATACCAACAGTCCTCTACCATGTGATACGGAGCACAATACAACTTTCACAACAACGAGGTTAAGAAAACCCTAATGTTATATCTAGTCGAAGAGTCCTCTACCATGTGATACGGAGCACAATACAACTTTCACAACAACGAGGTTAAGAAAACCCTAATGTTATATCTAACCGAAGAGTCCTCTACCATGTGATACGCAGCACAATACAACTTTCACAACAACGAGGTTAAGAAAACCTAATGTTATATCTAACCGAAGAGTCCTCTACCATGTGATACGGAGCACAATACAACTTTCACAACAACGAGGTTAAGAAAACCTAATGTTATATCTAACCGAAGAGTCCTCTACCATGTGATATACACATCACTATACAACTTTTACAACTACAGGTTAAGAAAACCCGTAATTTATGCCTAACTGAAAGATTAGACAGTCTCTAATAATCTTTCACGATAAAGAAAGGAAGCGTCAGCATCACGGAGTTCTTTTATGTGTACGTTTTATTGTACAAATATATATTGCGATCACAAATTACAAAGAGTACGTGTGTGTGTGAAACTATTTATTAGGTTTGAGTCTCGTCCGATTAACAAATGCTTGTAACATATAAAAGATTGATTTTTGTTAATGTATGTTTGTGTGTGTGTAAGGGAGGAGGGTGCAAATGATTTTTCTAAACCATTATTATATAGTGTAAAATTTCTACTATTCCCACATGACAACCGTTTGTACACTTGCACGCTGTGTTGTTGTTCATTTAATATATAATAAAGAATTATTAGAACAAATGTAAAACCTTAGCTTTATTATACAAAAAAAGTATCAAAAGAGCAAACAGGAACTGCAGGGTTTTAAAAGTGTATTGTGCGATATGTAAACCTCATAAACAGGGTCAGGTGAAACCGTTTGTTGAATGTTAAGTCTTGCAAGTGTGTAGTATTACAATTCACTCAACCAAGCGAAGATAAGGAGGTAGCGGGGTTGAGTTCTTTCCGCTTTGTGGTTGAACATCATTCACCGTACATTCAAGCTTCCATTTTAATTTTTTTCTTCTAAAAATGTCTGTATTAAAAAAATAACCTAGTTGTACTGAATCACTAGTGGTTCAGGCTATTCAGCTTTTGCTCAAATCCAGGTTTTATGAAAGACGTAGCTTGACGTTCGATTTGGCGAAGCATGGAGTCTTTTAAACTGGAAAGTGTGACTGGTGTAAAGTAAAAACGGTACATATTTCATCTTGTTCTTCCCGGGCCAGTTTAAGTTTCCAGCAACAAAGTAGTATTGAAATTACAGCTGGCTAAAATAAAATGTGTTCTCTTTTTTTTTTTTCGCTCGAAACTCGTTTTGGACAAGTTAGAACTCAGTTTAAAATTGTTATCAGATAAGTAATTCGGTTGTGATATTTCATCACACTTTCTAGCCTAAGAGTCGCTGTGTAAACATGTTGATATTTAACTTAACCTAAAAATTTATACGAGAAAAAAAAACTATACACTGTATTCAAATACCATTTGAGGTCACTGTTATTATTCAAACTTCTCCCAGGTCTAATATATGTTTGTAAGTTGCAAACAATATTTTTTTTCGATATAAATTATTGTTAAGGGAAATGATTTGTTGCTGTTGTGATATTCGCAAGTTTCGTTTTCACTGTTGTTCTTGATCTCAAGTGTATCAATGCCAAAACGATGGAGCAGATAGTTTCTTTGTTTTATTGATGATATTGGTACGCAGATTTATTTTTCATATTTGAAGACCAGAAGTTATTATTAAAAATTCCATGATTCCTTTATCGAGCAGAAGTAGAGTTCCAGGTATTTTTTCCCACTATTACTCCTTAGTGCTAGTTAAATACGTAAACTAAAGCAATTACAGGTGGAGAATAATTATGTTCAGTTTCACTTATATTTTAATTTTTCATTTCCCAGTGCCGGGTGTGATCTAGTGTGTAACATGTCAGGCTGCTGATCAAACGGTCTAGGGTTCAAGACCACATATTCAACCGTTGGCACGTTATGAAACTAATAACCAATTCCGTTATTCGGTTTTAAAGAGGCCTGGTGGTTAGAGCACTCGACTCGAAACTT
>NW_013666011.1:92905-96993 GCF_000517525.1 Limulus polyphemus | reverse complement strand
AATTAGGGACGTCTTTACGTGAATTTCGACAAACAAATAGTTTAAGGAGGCGGAAAAAGCCGTTTTGTCGCTGGGTGCTTCTGGGTGGTGTCATTCCTTTGATTAGTAGTTCAAAATTAGAAATGGTTATATATGAAACCCAGGGTTCACTGACCTAGCGGTTTAACATATGTGCATAAGATGTTCCGTTCAAGTTGAAAATTTCAATTTCAAATGTGCTTTTTCAGTGAAACGTGAAGATTCGCGAAGTACAGAGGAACCATGCACTGGTAAGTAAAACAAACAAACAAAATATACAATATTTAATTCCTTAAAATTAGAGCTAGTAATTCGACTAGCTAACAAGAAGGTAGTATCTTGTTAAACTTAGCGACTGCTAAGGCTCGCATGGTTAACTTTCAGAGCGGACTGCTAAGACTGGTATGGAAACGTGACACTGTATCTTGTTAACTTTCAGCGTGGACTGCTAAGACTGGAATGGAGAAGGGACGATGTATCTTGTTAACTTTTAGAGCGGAGTACTAAGACCGATATGGAGATGAGATACTGTATCTTGTTAACTTTCAGAGTGGACTGCTAAGACTGGTATGGAAACGTGACACTGTATCTTGTTAACTTTCAGAGTGGACTGCTAAGACTGGTATGGAAACGTGACACTGTATCTTGTTAACTTTTAGAGCGGAGTACTAAGGCCGATATAGAGATGTGATACTGTATCTTGTTAACTTTCAGAGTAGACTGCTAAGACTGGAATGGAGAAGGGACGATGTATCTTGTTAACTTTTAGAGCGGAGTACTAAGACCGATATGGAGATGTGATACTGTATCTTGTTAACTTTCAGAGTGGACTGCTAAGACTGGAATGGAGACGTGACACTACTTATTTAGCCACGGCATAGCGCCTCATAGAATGGCTCTGAGTTTGTTTTTCAAGTACAAACGTTTAGCTCATATCCCTATCTATTGAGCGATTTGAGATCTAATTACAGCCTCGGCTATTGAAGATTCTCTCTTGTTAACTTTCAGAGAGGACTGCTTTCTTTCGAATAAGTTTAACTTACAAAATCTATCGATCTTTGGGATAATGGTTAAGTATTGGGTAATAAGCTCTTCAAGTTAAAAAATAAAAGACGCCATAAGAGTTTTTGAACAAGCATATATAATAACGTCATTTACTAAGCTTACAATAACTTTCTAAAACTAAGCGATCAAGCGTTAAGGAAATAATGCCACCCACACAGCAATGCATGATGCTTATTTTCTCATCGCTGAGGTATGAGTAGAAATACAACAATACTTTTGAAACCATTGACTTTGGGGGGGGGATGATATAACAAAGTTATAAAATAGATAAATCTTTTCTTTTTTTCATACCGTTGTTAATCTAAAGAACGTTCAGTTAATCAGGAGCTGTGGGATAACAAGACCACACAGAGAGATAATCAGAAGCTGTGGGATAACAAGACCACACAGAGAGAAACATAAATGAAAAAGAAATCATTGCCCTCTCCAGATATTTGTTTTAAGTCACTGTAATACTGGGCGTTAGGTGTAGTGGTAAATATTTTGTTGCTTTATAGGTCTGGTTGCTGGAGGAGGTCGTTGTTCACTAGGTGTGATGACATTACATTATATCAAATTAATAATGCTAAATTGTTGTCTGATCACGTGCCTAAAGTATGTTCTTTGATTCGACGCCTGCATGTATTGGCAGATTACGGGAAATTTATGTAAAACGATAAAAAATAATAACAGATTGACCCAACCTGTTAAACAAGTATATACACGTTAAGATAAATGACATACAGAAGGTGGATATAGAAACAATGATAACCAGTTATTCCAGCAAATAGACAGATAAATAAAGGAGGTGAATAAATGGACAGATTGGGGAAAAAACAGAAAGATACATACAGAATTACGTAGATTCAAAAATAGTTAGAACAAACACACAGAGAGTAAGATAGAGAGATAACGATAAGTTCATAGGAGTCACTGATCTGACAGCACATTACAAAGATGTTTAGAATAGGCGAGTTATTTACTAGGAAAAATTACGTTTGTGTAATTAGAGAAAGGATACGTAATTGCTACTTCAAAAATACCGAATACCAATAAATCCCAAATGTTTACTTCTTCAAAAATACCGAATACCAATAAATCCCAAATGTTTACTTCTTCAAAAATACCGAATACCAATAAATCCCAAATGTTTACTTCTTCAAAAGTACCGAATACCAATAAATTCCAAATGTTTACTTTCTGCACAGACTGTATTTAATGTTTCTGATCCAGCATTCCATCTGTTTCTTAACTAAGACGTTACCATGACAGAAGGTCAACGAGAAATTCAATCATCTGTTATTCTATCGGTATACATTTAAAGTTACGACAAGATATTTACTATTAACAAATCTTTTGAGACAGTGTGTGGCATTTATATAGAGGTATAAACGTTCCATACTATGTTAGCAGCAAACACTTGCATTGATTGAAATTCCTTCCTTCATTATTGGGCTTAGAGTGTCGAATCAAACCAGGCTACTTCTAACCTTGAAGGAACGTAGCGTGGGCCTGCTACATATATCTCCACTCGACTCTGTGTACACATACGTCAACTAAATCCTGATTTTAATAAGTAGACTAAACAAGTCTTATCTTTCATCCTGTTGTAGCCAATACTGCAGATGATAGTACTCATTACAGCCCAGGAAAAAAACACACACTCAGTTCTAATAAAGAGCTAGATTCGCTCCCTGAAAATGGAATTAAATGTACAGACAGAGTAAATATAGCGCATTTTACGACCAGTTTTCGAGAAAAGAGAGAGAGAAAATAGTTGGCATCTCATTGTAATTGGCTTTATAACATTGAGTTTTAGATCACTGTAAGTGAAATGTATTTTTATGAAACTGAGTTTGCAAAAAAGTAAGCAATTCGTAAAAAAATGATATTTTATGGAACTGAGCTTTCAAATAGAACAAAGTTTACTCTATGGGGCTCAGTTAACAAGTAGGGTTAATAAAATGATTTACGAAACTGTTGTTTAAAACAATCTTTAATAAAGCGCAATTTACGGGAACCAGTTTTTCAGAAAGAGTTTTTTTTGTATTTAAGCACAAAGCTAAACATTAGGCTATCTGGATTGTGCCCACCACAGGTACCGAAACCCAGTTTTTAGCGTTATAAGCCTTCGGACTTGTTGCTGTGCCACTGGAGGTTTCAGATAAATAAAAACCGTATTCTAGGGCTTGTTTTATAGTATTGAGCTCCCAAACAAAATAATTCAAGTACATATTAACTTATTTTTACAAACAAGCTAAAGAAAACGTATTGTATAGTGTTTTCAGACAAATTAAATAAATCTGTTTTTATTCCTTTTTTTTTATGGAAACGAGTTGTTGTGAAGCTAAGTGTAAAGAACATCAGTCGAGGTTGAGAGAAGTGAGAAAATGGTCGACTTTTGGTTAGTCCCTAAGCGATTAGGGGATTATAGCACTCTAAGGCGTTAGAAAATTAGTGGAGGGATCGTCAGCCTTTCTTGTTTAGCCACTGTGGAGATTACGGAACCCCTTACAATCATGAAGCGCTGTAATTCTAATTACAAAAAACAGATCAAAAAGGCTACAAAGGAACAGCACCTGTTGGCATGATTTTTGAGAACGGGATATAAAGTGCAGACGATTAATTAACAAAAGAAGAAAAAAAAAGAAGGAGACCGAGAGATGGAAGAGAGACCGAATAGACCGAGAGAGGGCCGAAAGAAGAATTACTAAATCTGTGTGTTGTTGATTATTGTAATAAACATCATTTACTTGTTATGTATATTAGTATGAGTCAGTTCCTGATACATGTAAAAGTAAGGACAACCTTAATAAGATTGAAGGGAAAGCGAAGTACTAGTATTGTACAGACATAAAGCGGCCCGGCATGGCCAGGTGGTTAGGGCGCTCGACTCGCAATCTTAGGGTCGCGGGTTCGAATCACCGTCACACCAAACATGCTCGCCCTTTCACCCGTGGGAACCTTACAATGTGACGGTCCATCCCACTATTCGTTGGTAAAAGAGTAGCCCAAGAGTTGGCGGT
>NW_013666011.1:92192-92777 GCF_000517525.1 Limulus polyphemus | reverse complement strand
AAACAAACATAACAAAGTGGTTGTCAGAAGCAGGCTACAACACGAGTATTAAGTTAATTGCAAATAAAATAAATTTTACGGGGCCAAGTATTTAAAGAAAGTTCATTTTGAAAATGAGAAATACGATGAACTACCATGTGCAGTTGGAGAATAGATGTAGATAGATTTAGTAACCTACAAGTACCTTGGAAAAGCTGCTTGAATCATTGGGTAAAAATGGAAGACCATGTCTTAAAGTTCGGAAGGTTTCAGGTTGTGTTAGAATTTGATGTGAAGAGAAGATAAGTAGTCAACAGAACGCATCGCCAAATATTGGGCTACTATTGTCTGATAGCACGGCTCAAATGTGAAAAATGCGTTTTTTCGGCAATGGCTGGGGCACCATGAATCCTCAGATTAACGTTATTTAACAAAAAAACAATAAAAAACGCAAACGAGAAAGAACTTACAAATCCCATTGAAACGTGAGGCTACATTTAGATTAACACTAAATGTTCTAACTGTCGATCTGTAATGCTGTTTTATGGTGCTTACTAATGCTGATCTTGTCCCACTGTCGACATGTTGTTACATGTAATACAGTTT
>NW_013666011.1:38501-91478 GCF_000517525.1 Limulus polyphemus | reverse complement strand
CTTGCCGTTACAAGTAATACAGTTTTATGGTGCTTACTAATGCTGATATTGTCGACTTGCCGTTACAAGTAATACAGTTTTATGGTGCTTACTAATGCTGATATTGTCGACTTGCTGTTATAAGTAATACAGTTTTATGGTGCTTACTAATGCTGATATTGTCCCACTGTCGACATGTTGTTATAAGTAATACAGTTTTATGGTGCTTACTAATGCTGATATTGTCCCACTGTCGACTTGCTGTTATAAGTAATACAGTTTTATGGTGCTTACTAATGCTGATATTGTCCCACTGTCGACTTGCTGTTATAAGTAATACAATTTTATGGTGCTTACTAATGCTGATATTGTCCCACTGTCGACTTGCTGTTATAAGTAATGCAGTTTTCTGTTGTTTACTAATATCAATCCTGTCCCACTGTCAACCTATGTTACAAATAATGGAATTTTCCCGGTGCTTACTGTCACCCAGTGGCTCAGCGGTAAGTTTGAAGTCACATACCGCTGAAAACCCTGTTTCGATTCTTGTGTTGGGCACACCACAGATAGCCCATTGTGTAGTTTTGTGATTAACATAAAGAAAAACAAATACAGTGCTTTCTAATACTAATCATTTCTCATTGTCGACATGGAGGTATAAGTTGTTCTCTATTTTAACATGCAGCTCACACAATTTTGTGTAGTTCTAAAAGTGCAATGTGCAGTTGGAAATTGAACTTTTTACAGTTGCATTTTTACACGTAAATGCCGGATAGGTGCAGAACGACAATAATAATAAAAGCTGCAAGTTGGTGTAGATTTTAGCATCATTAGATAAAATTTTGACAAAAGCTTCATGAATATCTAATAAAACAAAGTATGTATGATCTTACTAACATTTTCATTATGCGCATAAATCAATTTTTTGTATCTCAAACAGCGAATTGACAAATAAATAAATACTTAAAATAATGCTCAGCGTCTTCCGGGGGAAGTTACAATGTGGTACACGTTTTATCTATGGTTTGTGCAGCTCTGAATGCTTTTTTTTTAAATACCCCCTGGTCGTGCGTTTCTTCTGATGCTTCCTAATGCTTATCTTTTCACATACATTTTGAACCAAAATATGTGCTACTTCTCGAACATGCTATAGATATCTTATAGGAGTGTGCTTTCTTACGTGTTTACAGTCTTTTGCGTGTGTAACTAGAGGCTTAACCAAAAAACAATACGTTTTGTAATTTTCTCGGAAATACGATGAAATGCTGACAGAAATATATACAACCACTAACATTATGAAAGCAAACAAGAAGAGGTGAAAATGAATGTTCACAATTATTAATGTGGGTGTCATTTAAAACGTTTATAATCAGTAAACAAGAACGTAAGAAAATGAACACAAGTGAATAAAAGGTTTTCTTTGTTACTGCACAGTAATAAGGATTCACTGTCTAGAGGGCCTGAGCAATGAATGTAACGAAGACTGGTAGTTAGTTTGTGATTTATATAAAGAAGACAACTTAATGTATAACACAGAAATGCTCTTCACTTTGACAACAAAATACGAAATAATCGGGACGCATTTTTAAGCTATTTATCGTTTCGTATAATAGCGCCATCTCAATGATTTTTTCGCTTTTGGGGGGGGGGGGAGGGGGAATAGCATGATTTTGTTTGTTTCTTGCATTTGGCGTAAAGCCATACAAGTCTATCTGCGTTAGCCGTTCCTAATTTTAAAGTGATAGACAAGAGGTAAGGCAGCTAGTGAACACAACCCACCGTCAACTCTTGGGCTACTCTTAAAAGATGGAATGGTGGAATTTGATTGCCAATTTTATGGCTTACTGACAGCCCCAAAGTACGGGGCTTGGTTATTATATATAGAATCTCAGCTCCACAATCCGATATGCTAACCACTAGGCTGTGCTGAGCCAAACTAACAGGATATAGCACATTGAAATCAATCAGCATTGCTATTTTAAGCGATTTTTAACAAATTCCGCTTAAAAAAAGACAAGGTATTATTTGTGATTTGTTATACTTTTACATGCCTTTCATCACCACATTTTCTACAGTATTCCTTAAACCCTTTTTAGTTTCCCTACAAAACAGTAAATATTATTTTGCGTTAAATCTCTTGAGACACTGATATTTTATTAATATATTAACCATCAGCCCATTTGTTATTTCAAAAGTGTGGCATTGCGCATAAAACAAACCGCGGCTAAATTTATATGTGAAACGGTGTTAGATAATTCGCCGCGAAATACGTTTTATGGTCATTGTAGCCATTGAACTATATATCCAATCAATAAGAAACTAGGTGTTTATTCATTTATACAAAATATAAGTTAACTATGATGTTGCGCCATCTGGAACGTAATTTTGTTGATATATAAAACAAATAAAAGTCTGAGTAAATAACTGCGAGCTAAATATAACTTATATCTTAAAAATGGTTATTATGTTTTAAAAACAAGATCAAGAAAAGAAATAAATTTAATTTTTTTTTAATAATCAAAGAGAAACAAATAAGTACAACCACCTTCTTAAGTGTTTGGTTGATACAAAAGAACTATTCGTTTTGTACGTGCCACATGGCTCAGAGATAGAAGAACAAGTGATTTTTTTCACGATTATATGTGTATACCTATAATTCAATAATACTGTGAATATGTTATAAAATTGTATTATGTTAAACACCTGCGCGTGAGGGCGCCCAGTATTGCCTGTCCATTTGTTAGCTTCTTTGATTAACAGAACGGTTAAATGATCCAAAATGGGCTATCTGCGCTGGACCACTGCCGATATCGAACCCTGATTTTCGGCATTATATAAGTCTTCAGGACTACTCCTGAACCACTGAGATGCGTTAACATAACGAACAAGGCCAACAAAGCACAATGAGGGCTTTTAGTATATCCTGCAAGAGTTAAATATTTATGTAGGTACAACTGTACAAGCCATTTTTACAAAAAGTCTTAATGTTGTACTTATTTCTCTTAAATAACACAACTTAGGATATAAAGAGACAAGGCTTATTTAGTTAAGAATTACATCATTTAGTAGGGGTTGCCTCCTAATAAAAAAACTGAATTATTCAGATGTACCTGTTGTGGCGCAAAAAAAGAAAGTAAATAATTACGCATTCTGTACATGTGTCATCATGTACAACTTTCTCACAGTTGCTTATATTACTTTAAATTTTGGCTGCATGCGCACTACATAACACATTCTTACACACATATCTGTACAAGCGGATTAATCACTTAATCTGTTTCAAACCACACACACACACAAATAGCCCCTGAGACACTATTATTGATGTGTTGCTTTTCTATTATAACACTGCGTATTTTCCATGAGCAAGGGATTTAGGTAATTACTGAAAACCGGAAATTCTGTTTGCAAATCTATAAAACGTGTCTAATGCAGCCAAGTTTGAGGCCTTGCGTCTGGTTCGTTTTTAGAAAATGGCAAATGATTTTCCCGAGATGATGATCCACGTTCCTGAATTGGAAGTTGGACGTATAACTGAAAGCGATGAATGTTGTATTTCTGGCGTTGTGTATGGAAAATAAATGTTTGGTTCTACCAAGAATAAATAGTTACGAAAAGTAATTATCATTCGTACAAAAAAAGAGACGATATCTACTTTTTTTATCCTCTCAGACTACGCTATGCGTGGGTTATCATGCGGAAACTAGAAGATTACCGTTTGTGTTTTTTGACATATGCGTGTGAATGTGCACTTAGGAACGTAATTGTTTTTATGCTTCTACCAAGAATTTTTTTTATTTCAAGTTCAAAGATCAAGGTCATTGCTTAAAAGTCAAGGTCACTCAATAACAATAGAAATAATTTCGAATCACTTTAAAAGTCAAGATCACTTAATGAATAAATAACACAAGTATTTGTATTTTTGGCAAAGCTATCTAGGCCATTTGCCGCCGTCCCTAATTTTTTACTGTTCGTAGAGAGATGGCTGTTAGTCAGCAAAATCCCACATCTTATCATCCATGCTAAAGGATTGACTACTACACTTATAACGTACTCACAGCCTAAAGTGATTGGAATATTTTGTTTTATTGCACGGATTCTTACCCGGCTTGCCAGCTCTGATATCTAGAGCATTACCACAAGGCTAATCCGCCCACTATAACATGGGTAGAGGACAAGATTATTGAATAATTGTTTGAAAATATTTAGAAAACTACTAAAGATAAATTGCTTTGGTCTGAATATCGCGCAAAGCTACACGAGGGCTATCTGCGCTAGCCGTCCCTAATTTAGCAGTGTAAGACTAGAGGGAAGGCAGCTAGTCATCACCACCCACCGCCAACTCTTGGGCTACTCTTTTACCAACGAATAGTGGGATTGACCGTCACTTTATAACGCTAAAAGAGCGAGTATGTTTTGTGGTACGGGGGAGTCGAACTCGCGACCCTCAGATTGTCATGTTGGGCCGTAAGTAAGGGTGAGAAGGATTAAACAACTTCTATGAAGGAATTCGCTTATGTATAAGAAGACTTTCATTAAGCAACATATTTCTATATATGGTTGTGGTTATGTACGAGAAGCACAAAACAGTTAGTAGGATTAGGCAACTTCTTAGGCAAATATTTGATTGACCATCACATTATAACGCCCCCACGGCTGAAAGGACGAGAATATCTGTTGGGACGGGGATTCGAACCCTCGACCCTCAGATTGCGAGTCAAGCGCCCTAATCACCTGGCCATGCCGGGCCCAAAGGTAAATGCTAGAGGGGTGCGGGTTGGCTGTTGATAGAACTCTGGATTTCGAAGCTGGCAAGTCGCGTTAGAATCTATGTGATACTACAAAATATTACCACATCATAGGTGGGATTACAAGGGACAAAACAGCTGACTTCTATTCTTTCTTTATTCTGTGGGACATAGTATACAAATGACAGTCACAATAATTAATTCAGTTTTTTTTTTTTGGTTTGGCTCCTTCCCACGATTTAGCCTCAAATACCACCCACTGCCCATACTTTAAGAGTTATAAGAGTGACATCCAGTTTGATGGTTGTGGTAGGGTGCTGCTTACTGGCTGTTTTCCTTCTTGTCAGTAGTTCAAAATTAGGGACGGCGGCAAATAGCTTTAGTAGCTTTGTCATAAATATAAAAATCCAAAGAAAATGAAGACCAAATGAAATTACTTCGAATGAATAGCATAGGTAACGCTCAAAGGCATTATGTAATCTCTTAAAGACATTATGAATAATCACGATGTTTAAAGGTCAAAAGGTAAAGAACTGCAAAGTGGAAACCACGTGATAGTTTACTACATATAGTAACGAAAAACTATTTGTGAGTCGATATATGTGAACGTAATATGGCAGTTGCATGGTTTCTAAATAAAAATAGTAGCCAAATAAAAAAAAAATATGCACAGTAATATAAGGAGAAAAATATCAATAGTTTGTATTTTAGTTGATATTTTCAAGTAAGTAAAAATCAATCAGAGATAATAATCCGGAGTTTCTATGGCAAAATTTCAAATTCTACACGTTTGTAACTCAACAGCGATTCAGTACCAAGCCTTCAAATTTTGTGGCCAGGACAAGAATCCTAATCAGGCTCACGCCCGCCTCTTTCAACATAATATAACGCAGCTCAGACATTACCCAAATACTCAAAATACAACTAACTTTACATTTTAGTTGAAGAAGTTTTGTTCATTTGTCTCAGGTTTATGCACAAAGGACTATCTGCGCATAGCTGTTCCCATTTCTAAGTTAATAAAGCTAGCCAACAGTACCCACCGCCAACTGTTGGACTATTTGTGTCTGATTGAATAGTGAGGTTTTAACCATCACTCTCATCAATGGAGTGTTAACCACGAATCCTTTAACCACTAAGTCATCCCCTGTCAAAATTAAATAGCTATACAATGATAAGGGTAGCATTTAATAAGCCTTATAGTGATAGATTCATTACTACTTCGCTTGTTTTGTGTGTGTGAGAGAGAAAATTCACTGTTAAACCTCAACAAACTGATATAACAATTGAGTTTATAAATTCTCAAGAAAAATGTAAATCAATAACAATCTTAAGAGAATGATGTATTTTTAGCTAGAACTTTGCAAAAATCCAGGGTTCGTTTCTCGGCGGTGGGCACAGCAGATAGCCCACTGTGGCTTTGCTCTAAAACAAAACACTGAAGGAAGGCAGCTAGTAAAAAAAGTACCTACCGCTAAATTTGGGTGCACTTTTGTCTGATCAAACAGTGATTTAATCGTTATTCTTTTAGTAAAATAACAGCCTAAAAAGCATTTTGTTGTAACGGGACGCGAACCGTAAATTGTTGGATTCACATTTCTGGCATGCCTTCCTTGCTGCAGAAACATCTGGTACCGTTGTGTTTATAATGATTTTCTTTTCTTCCTTTTTGTTGCACATACAGGACCCGGCGAACAGTGACCGGGGGTCATTGCATTCCCAAAAATACACGGCTCTGTATAATTCATAATTTATAGTTCAGAAGTTTTAAAAATAGGACACTGTATATTTTAATAAACTTACAGGAAACATAACACTTGAATATGGTTCAAATATATTTTTCAACAAGAATCCTCATATTAGCTTAATTAATTAAGGTAAAATATAATGCGCATAAATGCCCAAGAAGTGGTTAATTACGGAACAGATGTAACGAGCTGAGGACAACAAATGAACGAATTACTTACTATAAATATATCAAATTAAGGATATTACAGAGTGAAATATCTCAAGTCTACAAAATATGGTCGTCGATGTAAGAGTTTGTAAAGTTGCATCTATTTTTTTGTTGTACTCCTTTCCAGCCAAACAGTACACGAAGTCGCATAGCCTAATTTATGGCCAAGATAGTTTACTACAAACTTTTGGGAGTTCTCATAACGTCACGTGCACAAGTAATATAACTATATAAAGTATATGTGTCTTAGGATCCAATAATAATAGTACCTGCAGGTGTTCGTTTATCTATAGGTTGTTTTACTTCTATGGCATCCCTCAGTGGCACAGCGGCATGTCTGTGGACTTACACTGCTAGAAACGGGGTTTTGATACCCGTGGCGGGCAGAGTACAGATAGCCCTTTGTGTAGCTTTGTGATTACCTACAAAGAAACAAACTTCCATGGCAGTGAATAAAAATCTATTTTCTGCAACTGTTCAAGTATTAATGTTTTAAACTGTCATTTACTGCCACTGGTAATTGTTTGTGTTTTTGTAACTATCACCAACATTGGGTTAGAATTGTCTGTGTGTGCTTGCTTGAAAAGGAATTGAAGTGAGTAAAATCCTCAAACTAATTAGCGAGAAAAGTGTTGGTGGTAAACTAAAAATAAGACAAAACTGTGTTATGTTCCATGATTAACACACACACACACACACATATACATACATACACATACGTTGTTTTTATTTTCTTTTTTACTTAAAAATAGACTGGTGGTATTGCGTTGACACATTTTGTATAGTTGTCATCAGAAGTCGCAAAATGATTGAAAACGGAATCGAGTTTCACGTTATGTATTTGTACAAGGAAACCATTTATTTTCTTATTTATATAATAGAGACCGCGAAAGCTTAAGCTGTTCGAAGTAAATCCTAAATCCGGTGTGTTGATATTTATTAGCGAAATGCTACTTCGATTTCTGGAACTTAGGTCACGCTTGTATTCCTTCCAGTGTGCGTTACTTCCACGGTTGGATCTTTACTTTAATTAAAAGAACATACGTCAGTTTCTTTATAGAGTGAGTTTCTTACTCTCAGACTCTGGGTTATTACACTTTAAACTCGTAAAAAAATGAATGTTGTTTTTTCAGAAGCTTTACGAAGCTACATATTGTCAGTCGCTGCTAGCTATCAACATTATAGCTTGAAAAGATATAATTTAAAATCCAACACTGAATGTAGTACAAGTAACCCCAACATGACAAAAACAAGAACAATCACACAGTATTTTTTTGCAAGTTGCTGAACATAATATTTTCATAAAGATACACGTTTGAGGCAACTTTCTCTGCTATAGAGAAAAAATACTTCAAAATATGGCTTCCCATCTCTCGTGATACAAGAGACATTCAAGGTTAAAGTATCTGGAAGTATAACAAATTAATAATTATTTTCACTACGTGAGTCAGAAACCGGAGATAGCTGTGAACTGACTAAGTTACGTTCTTGCTAAAGAAACTTCTATTTTTTATCGTATGATCGCATCATTTTCAGGTGTAATTCAATTAGATTGCACATCTGTTCACTGATATTTGTATTATAAAGTAAAAAATAATAGAAATGTTAACGAGTTGTAGGAACTTACGAAATTATTTTTCTTTTTAGGCCTGGCATGGCCAGATGGTTAGGGCGCTCGACTAGCAATCTGAGGGTCGCGGGTTAGAATCCCCGTCACACCAAACATGCTCGCCCTTCCACCCGTGGGAACCTTACAATGTGACGGTCCATCCAACTGTTCGTTGGTAAAAGAGTAGCCCAAGAGTTGGCGGTGGGTGGTAATGACTAGCTGCCTTCCCTCTAGTCTTACACTGCTAAATTAGGGACGACTAGCGCAGATAACCCTTGTCTAGCTTTGCGTGAAATTAAACAAAAAAAATATTTTTCTACCGGTTTTTACCTTGAAATCTTCTTCATTGAATAACAAGTAAAATCAAATAGAAAAGTTCGATCTAAAATGGCAGTATGAAACTACATATTTTAAAATCGATTCAGTATAAATACATATATGTGTAACAATCGCATACATATGTATATATGCTACATACGTTAATTAACTTTTTCCGTTACAACCTCAATCCCATTAGTTTGGGGTCGGCCAAGATTTTTGCAAGCCAAGAAATTTTTACACCCGCGTGGCTGACCCTGTCGGCAATCATATAGGACGAGCATATTCGGCGACGGGGATACATATAAACGAAGCACAAACAATGACGCTAAATATTATCACAACAAATAGAAAAGAAAACTTGTACAGTGTGCTAGTATTTTGTATGTGAGCTTTTTGTTTTACACAGAGCATTAAACCTTGTTTTCATGTGTTATACAGTTTATAAAGTTATGAATTTGAAATACTGTTTCAAATATCCCGTGGGACTGTCCACAATTCAGCTAACTTGTTTAGTTGCCTTTTGACCGTCTAAGTTTCTTATATAAACGCATACAGCATTAAGGTTTCATGCCGGGACTTTGTACATGCCAAGCCATAGCTGTGAGCGTCCCATTGAGCTTCTTTACCTTCAAGATATCGCTTTACCACTTTTGATTTAAGCTAAGGATTATTGTCTTGCTGGAAACTTAATCTTCACCCGATGAGTCGTTCTCTTGAGGGAATAGCATGATGGATTACAATTTGCCTTTACCTACCAGCAGTTAGAATGCCATCGCTTTTGTGTCAATCCCCAAAAGCTTTTGCTAAGATGTAGCTCAAAATTTTGTAATGATCACTTACCATGCTTCACTGTATATGTTTTACATTGTTCTTCTCTCCATCTTCCTAAATAAACTGTCTTTGATTGTTGCCAAACTATTCGATGTTGGATTCATCTGCACAGAGCAGACATCTCCATCTTTTCTCATTGCGCTGTTTGCAATCTGATGTTCATATAAACGTCGGTTCAAGAGCAGCTACGCATCCATTAAAAGCACGTTATGGTAATACGTATTTTACTGTTCTACAGGTAACATTCACACTTATATTTATAAAACGGTATTTGGTAAGATCTGTCCTTGATCACTGTCTATCTTGTAAAGAACATAAAATGAGACATTTAACGTCCTTATCTGAATAGCTTTAGTTTTCTAGCGAAACACCTTCTATTATTAACAGTGTCACTTTCACGTAACCTATTTTGAGTCTTGTAATTTTGGCATGGGGTTTTCTTACCCAGCCAAAGCTTTGATTTCTAAACGCTTGTTATGCGATATTTCAGTTCTGGGAGCAATAACTGGATTCACACTACTACTGTCAATAGGCATAGCATGACTGCTTGTACTTTTATAGCCTTTATATTGGTTTACAATTTTTGATTGGTTGGAAAAAAACCAGTTAGATTGTAATCTATTCAAACACGACTGTGGTCTAACGCAGTTCTGATTTACACTATAAAAAGATAGTTTTCTTGTAGTAATTGACCTTTTTTACATTTTATTTGCCGTTTCCATAATTATTTCCCACCCTGTATGTACATATATCGCACACAAATATGTCAAGCTATTTCCAGGCGGTCATACTTTTTCAGCAAGCTTTTATTCCAGTTGTAATATGTGTATTGTAGCATCACAATAAGGCTGGTACTTTTAATGACGTCATTTCACTACTAGCTCAGTATTGGTTACCAAGAGGAATGTATAATGACATTTCAAGTACTCTTAATATAAAGATGGTTGCGATTAAAATTATTATCCGTGTTATTAGGATACAATATTACATATACATAAACATTATTGTATGCCAGCTAAAATGTACCATACCCTAAATCTTTTTGTTTCTTTTTTGTCTTCAGTTTGCTTCTCAGCGAACTTGAATCAATCAATATACTCGTAAAGACTATTGTTAACCTGAGGGATTTTGGTAACGAACAACAAAATCAGTAATAAAATTCGTCAGAGAGGGTGAATCGAAATCATTTGCAGTAAAACGTGCATTCGAAAAGGGTCCTAAAATAAAAATTACCTCACCAAAGTACATGATGTGATAAACATCTGTCACGAGTATGTTAGTAGGTTTTTGTCTTAAGAATTCACATTCTTTCATCAACCACTGTAACAGCATCACCGCTTTCATTACATTCAGAAGAAATATCAGTAAGTTTAGTATACAGGCAGAGTTCATTTCTGTACGATTTTTATATAAAGCAGAAGTAATATATAAACAACAATGTATTCTGTCCTGTGTATTACGAATGCCCACGAACAGTGAGTGGCCACATAAAACCACCATACCGAGATATTTTCCGTGACCTTTCTCCCAACGCTGTCTGCAGCCACTAGAATCAATAACCCATCAACACCCGCTTGCACGAGAAGTTCACTATCACGTGCACTTCTTACAGCACTCGCGCGTTTCCATCCTATCCTTACGAGCTTTGAGGGAGAACTAAGCTGAAATTACCAGTTCGGTGCTGTTCTTATAATTATTACTAATCAGGGCACGTAATTCATCACGACTACTCTAATGGTAGTCGTCGGGTTCTTTTGATTTTGTGGAGATAAAAACGGGTTATATTTACTTTATAAAAAACTGCTGCTTCAATTAATGCGCTCTGCTGAAATAATTATTATTGGCTTCATTAGTTATTGATTAATGAAAAAAAAAATATTCCTATCGAAGGAGAGAGATGCGCGAATGAAAATGATATAGCGTACACAAGGCTTAAGTATTTTTGCCTTAAGCCTATAGATGTTTTTCAACCATCGCCGATAAAACTTGCATATAGTACATATACATATACAACCCTTAAGCATTTTTCTTTAAATCTACAAACGTTTTCTCCTACCCCTGATAAAACGCGCACAGCCAAATGATGGAAGATTAAACAGGATATTACAACAAATACAAATTTATTGAATATCGCGTATGAACTACTGATAACTGTGCGAAGCACAGAGACAAAGAGAAGACAGATTTAGGTTGTGTTATACGTGTTATTCAAACTTTTAGGTTTTAAGAATAATTATTTTTAACTAAATATATATTTGAGTTCTATAAAAAAAGAACTAGTGAAAAATAAGCCGATTCTCATGTACAAAAATATGTTTAGTTGGATAAAATTTAGGTTAGCTATATAAAATAAAATCGTATTTCATTGAATACAGTTCATATTAGCATATGCAAAATATACTTCGTTGAATAAAAATTCAAGTTTTGAATATGTAAAAACTACGTTTTTCTGCGCAAAATTGATGTTAGTGTAAACAAAAATCAAAACATTTCACTAGGCGAAACTCAGGTTAGTTAGTACATTCAAATATATACTTCTATAGAAGTTAACGTTACCTTGGGCAAAAGTATGTTATATTTAACAAATTTTAGGTCACATTATGCAATGACTGAGCGTGACCTAGTGGTTAGAGTAAATAGCCCTTGTGTAGCTTCTCGCGAATATCCGAAAACGGCCCGGCATGGCCAGGTGGTTAGGGCGCTCGACTCGCAATTTGAGGGTCGCGGGTTCGAATCCCCGTCCCACCAAACATGCTTGCCCTTTCAGCCGTAGGGGCGTTATAATGTGACTGTCAATCCCACTATTAGTTGGTAAAATAGTATTCCAAGAGTTAGCGGTGGGTGGTGATGACTAGCTGCCATCCCTCTAGTCTTACACCGCTAAATTAGAGACGGCTAGCGCAGATAGCCCCTCGGAAACAAACTATCTTTTACGGATAAGCATTCATTGTACGAAGTTCAGGTCGTCGTATATCGAATTATGTTTCATTGGGTACAAAAATCACAATATCAGAGAAGAGTTTTGATTGGGTAAAATTTCAAATATTATTATGTTAACGTGTTTCATTGGTTTCAGCTTATCATATGCAAAGACCTGTTTAATTAGATAAACGTAGATTATCTAAATGTAAAAAAAATATAAAAATAATTGGGCAAATATTCAGTTTATTTTTATATTCAGGCCACATTCATTTTTAAAACAACAAGTACATAGCAAGATAAAACACACAATGAAATTAATCGAGTTCTTATATTTATCTTACAATCATTATTGTAAACAATTTATACAACATGCATATATGTAAAATAATATTTCTGTGAAATCGCTCAAGCTCAAGCTATTAGTCCACCTTATAACCACGCTAATCTTCTGGTTATGGGCTGGTTTTCTTAGATATCCTAGCATTCTAAACTGGAATTCTTCCCGGGAAGGGAGAATGAAGCGGAAAAAATTGGAGGTTGGTAGGCACAATGCATTCGTTTAGACAGTGGTTGGTAAACTACTGATGTTGTAGGTTTTAGCGTTACAGTGTTCTTTTACTCGAGTGCAGAACCTTCTAGTGGTTGATCCAGTACATTCCTGGTTGCATGTCAACTAATATACCACTAGCGAGATATTCAATATATGTTGTTTGTTTTTAAAGTTGAAGAGCATTTCCAACCTACATTCTACTTTAAAGACACATTTTAACTGAACTTGTGGATATAAATGTTCGATGTTATTTATCTTTAATTTCCAAGTACAGAAACTTATTAACTTTGTCAAACTAAAATTCAAAAGAAACAACGTGAAGAAATTCTATAGCAAATGAATATTAGAGTTAGCCTTCTAGACCTAAGATATCTGAAAAGTTTAAATTATCTGAAAAACAGAGTTAGCCCCTTAGACCTAAGATATTTGAAAAGTTAAAATTATCTGAAAAACAGGGTTAGCCTCCTAGACCTAATATATTTGGAAAGTTAAAATTATCTGAAAAACAGGGTTAGCGCCTTAGATCTAAGATATTTGAAAGTTAAAAATTAACTGTAATCAAAAATATTTACCGGAGATTAGAGTTAAACAGTTACGTAAATTCAATGACCTTAAAAACTGTAGACGTGGGACGCGGTCTTTGAACACTAAGATGATGTCATTCATATGTTATCAGACTACTGTTTGTCCGATGATGAGAAAAACGTCTTAGCCAGAGGGCTGAAATTCTCTGTTCCCCCGGAGAAAGTTACTGAAGAGGATTATTTCGTAGGTTTTTGAAACTTCCTTACAACAGTTATCTAAGTCAACTTTGGAAAAATGGGTGTACAACTTTTGAACAGGTTAAAATTGAAGTCACTGGGTGTGCCCTTGGGATGTTTGAAGATTTTAAACCTAAAAAAAAGAAAATTAATTCATGTAAGGGCGAATTTGAAAGTTTTCAAAAATTGAAATAATATTTTAATCACTAAATCGAATAAATGTAATGGGATCGTGATGTTAAATACAGTGGATTACATCAACAAAGTGAAAGATATTCAAAGCAATGTGGATAAGTTTATAGAAATTTGGAGTGATCTCAGAGCAATCAGGGAAGCCAAACTTACGAGATATAATTTAAAGTTAAGAAGAAAAAAAAGACGGCGTCATAACGGACGATATGTACCAAAAGATCAGACTAACGAGCTCATAGTGTAGGGTTTTATATGGGCTAGCTATGGTTCACAAACAGTGATGTCCAGTTAGAAAAATTGTTTCTAGCTTAGACACCTACTATCAACCTTTAACAAGATTTTGTACCGTCTTAGAAAGAGTTTGTACAGAGTCTGTTAGTGTTAAGGATACTTTTGAACTTGTGTTAGTTATGGTATCGAGTAATTGTTAACAAATATACCTCTAAACGCAGCCATTGATCTTTGTTTTAATCTTGTGTTTGCTGAGAATGAAAATGTACCGGGTATAAATAAGCATGTTTTTAAAACACTTTTACGTTTAAGAGTAAAATCAAAGAACAGATTGATGGAGTGGCTCTGGGCTTTAGCTTTGCTAACCTTTTTCCCGTGCTTTCATGAAAGCGTTTGGTTACAGTCCTGTCCTGAATATTTTAAGTCTACGTATTACAGGAGATATATTGATGACACGTTTGTAGTGTTTAATTAACAATGTTTAGTCCGTTAACGAATTTTTCCTGTTTCTGAATGATAAACATCTCAATATAAAGTTTACTGTTGAACATCAACAGAATGAAAAACTCTACTTCTTGGATATTTATGTCTTAAATAACCAAGTTCTACTTACACTAAAGCGTATCATAAACCCACTTTTATGGAACTTTATTCACATTTTGAAAGTTTCGTTCTTTCAATCTTTAAAGAAAATCTGATTTAAACTTTACTATGTAAAGTTTTTGAAATACCAGGAAATCGAAACCTTCTTTGAAAGGAGAAGTTGAGGACATCAAATAAATGTTTAGAAAAAATTGTTTTCTATTGTCGTCCCTAAATATAATAATCCACATAAAAATTTAAAAACTAAATATTCCACTTGTTGTTACGTTAGGTGTTTCGAAGAAAGGTGTTGCTTTAGTTATACCCTACTTAGCCATTAATTCATACATGGCTAATACGAAAATTAAGAAAGTTATCAAACAGCTATATCCACAAGTTCAGTTAAAATGTGCCTTTAAAACAGAGTGTAGGTTAAAAGGGCTCTTCAACTTTAAATAAAAACAAACATCTATATACGAGTTTAGATGCCCGAGGTGCAAACAGGGATATATTGGATCAACCACCAGAAGGCTCTGCAGTCAAATAATAGAACGCTGTAACGCTAAAACCTACTACATCAGTAGTTTACCAACCACTGTCTAAACGAATGCGTTGTGTCTACCTTCAGTATCTTCCATGTCATTCTCCAATCCCGGGAAGAATTCTAGATGCGTTGTGTCTACCTTCAGTTTCTTTCATGTCATTCTCCATTACCGGGAAGAATTCTAGATTAGAAAGGTAGAATCTGTTGCTACTAAACTAAGAAGACCAACTCTTAACCAGAAGGTGAACGCACTGCCATTACTTCTTCAGAAAAAAACAGAAAACGAACTTCGATCTATTAAATACTAACAACCTTAAAAAAATTGTCAACTGTAGGCTAACCAGGAAGAAAAATAAGGTAGAACAAAGTAATGACGTAATGTTAAGGAGTTTACCTTTAATAATTAAATCTGCTTGACCTCAGAATTATATAGCATTTTGACTGCTTCTGTGATTATTATTACTTTAATGTTATATTATTTCATTTATTATCTAATATTCATGTTTAGTTACAAATATTTTGACAACGAATTCTATTTGTAGTTATCAGTTTATCGGCGCCACACCAAAGATCGTTTTACATATATCTATATAGGAAAACAAAGCTAAATATATATATATATACAATTAATCATGAAATATATATATTATAAATTTTGGTGAATTATATGTTATTGAAACAAATATTTAAGATTAAGGATGAATTTACATAAATTCCATGTTAAATTTCCCGAAAAAAATTCCCAATATATGCCAGCAAATATTTTAATGAATGTATTTTGAGCAAATTCAAAATTCTGAAAAAACATATTTTTATGTGTTTTCTTTCTTGGCATGTAATATAAAATATAAAGGATTAAATTTTGAAATTTTTTTATAAATGTTTCTTGGCGCCGTTTTAAATAGTTAGGGATAAACGGACGAAGCAACAGTTGTTGAGTAAGGTTAATTGGAATTGTGAAACAGCAAAAATTAACACAAGGAATTACAAAAAAGACAACAAAGTAACAGGTATGTTGTGTATTAGATTGTTAAAAATTATAGGAATAAACTGATGTTCGTTATTATTTTTATCAGAATATTATTTAACATCAGATCGAACCTACAGAATAAATACCTAGAAAAATGATAAAGGAATGGAAAAGAAGGGAAAGCATATTGGATAAGCCTAAACATTTGAAGAAAAAAAAGTATTTAATACGGGTTATTTTTTTTTCTACCGGTTTCGTGAGTTCAAAGTTCACTCTTCAGGTTATAATTTAAACATTTTTATCATAGATTGTCTGTAAAATTACATCATGAAAAATGACTTGGAAGTAATGAAACCGTTAATTAAGAAAGGAAAAAAAACAACAACAACTGAAGAGCTCAAGAATTGTAGTGTTTTGTTATTTGTATCCACAGGTAGAAACCTCTATGTGCTTTAGTTATGTATATATATATATATATTGTAATTTTTAAACGTAACTTGTAAAATGCTTTGTTGAAATAGCTATACTCCTATTACACAGCTAGATTTATGGCCATTGAGCTAAAGAAAATTGCTTGATAGGAACTTAAAATCGAAATGTATAAGAATATGTATTAAACTATGAAGGTAATAAAATGTTATCTAACACTTTGAAATATTTCGTGGACTATAAATTGTTGAGCATGGGAATTATTTTAATCTAAAGATGAGTCATTTCTTTTATGTGCTCTATCCAACGCTATAATATTACAGAAGTTCGTCTTGGTCCTGACAATCTACATTGAAGATCTCTTAAATGCACAATCATCATCTACTTTGTTGATGTGTTTTATTTCTGAATAATAATAATAATAATAAAACCGGTTATTTCCACAATTCCATAAAATGCGTTTCACGTGCACTTTTGAAATCAGTAGTCCCCCCCCCTGAAATCGTCCGTCTTGATTGCTGCTTTTTCGCCATCATTTATTTGTTTTTATCATACTAAAAATTTCAGTTTTTTATTTTATAACTGCATATTAGGTACGAGTGTAATATAATAAGATTGACTAGAGATAACTTTATTTGCTTCACCATATTACCTTTTTTAATGTAATTTTTATTCATATGCATACATAAATATATATATGTTACCCAATGGTAATTTAGTGATTCAATGTGGCCCCCCAGTGGCACAGCAGTATGTCTGCGGACTTACAACACTAGAATCCGGGTTTCGATACGCGTGGTGGGCAGAGCACAGATGGCCCATTGTGTAGCTTTATGCTTAATTACAAACAAACAAGCAAACAAACCCACAGTGTGACGTCAGAAGCGACGATATATGAGAATTGGTAGATGTGACAATTTTTTCTAGTAATTAAAATACGTTTTCTGAATTACACCAAAATCATGCTATTTTAATTATTTTTCGTTATTATTTTTATCAGAATATTATTCAACAGTTACGTTAGAATTACTACATTAGTGCATGAAACATCATTTACAGTCATATCAAGAACGTATGTAAATTTAGACTACACGATGTATGCCACATTTTTAAAGCAACAAACCCTGACTTAAACGTCGAAAATAAATGAAAACTAAAGACCCGAAAATCGATGAAACGGATTTGTTGCTACATACGTGAGTGTAGATACTGTATACAACCCATTGGATTACAGATTCTTCTCGCTGTGTAAAATATCGACATTATTCTCGTCACATACACTCGTGCCACACCTGCTTCTAAAGAATTCACGGATATATATTACGTATAAATCACAGAGATATATGATAATATATAAAGTATATAAGATTCCCTTAAAGGTCAGTAATGATAGCAATTACCATAATCAGTTCGAACCTACAGAATAAATAGATAGGAAATTCAAAGCTTTCTAATACAGCCAATGTAAATGTGAAACATTTTCCATTTCTTAAGTCAGGACTAAGAAAGGCATTAGTTAAACAACAGGTCAAACATGGCCTAGCAGTTAATGTGCTTGATCTGTGAAACCGGGGGTTTGTGGTTCGCAGCTTGTCGAAACACTTTGGGGCCTAGAGTGCGCTATTAAGAGTGGAGGTCAAATCCCACTATTCGTTCAGATAAGAGTAGTCCAAGCGTTGGCGGTGTGTGCTGTTGCTAGCTGCCTTCCCTCTTGCCTATCAGTCCAAAATTAGAAACGGTTAAGTGCAAGTAGCCCTTTGTACAAATTTTTCGGGGCACTTGTCAGAAATTAGTTGCGTGGAAGAGTTGGCGTGTTCTCTCGTAAAAAACCACATCTTAAATACGCATGCGAATTATGCAGTCTGCTTAAAGCAAGATATTAAAAACAAAACAATAAATAACTCCAGAGAATACGCCAAGTACAAAATTATATCATAATCACAGAAATCTCAGAAAAGACTGTATCTCATTCACAATCAACTATCTGTGTACACAAGCGCTTGATATAATGTTAACGTGATTGAAGACCTATTAATTAATAACGAAATAATCTTCTAAGTAAATTAGTAAAATGTTAGCGAAATGTGCTCGTTCATCTGGGTGGCTAAAATTTCGTGTAGGCGGAACTGCGTTTTTTAGTCGTAACTTATTAAAAGTCCTTATTATCAGAAACACGTATATATAACAAATAAACTATATATTTCTAACATGTTTTCTGCATTGGTTATCAAAGGAAATAAATGTTCATAGCAGACAGAACAACTGCTTGGCCTCACTTTTCACTCCTTTGGAAAAATGTTACAAAATGTACAGATTTCTACTTTGTCCAGAGGGCACTGTGGTGTAACGTATTAATGACGTAATCACTATTTTACTACGTAAAGATGGTGGTATGAATGGTGATTCTCAAGAATATGGCTTCAAACTTCAAGCTATCACCCTGATATTACTCGGATATACATATATCTTATGAGACAAGACTATGAGATGTGACAGCTTTCGATTTTCTTTTGTAAAAACATTAAGAGTTGGTAAATAAACAGAAACCACACCATCAATTTCCCTAGTCAATAATAAAGTTAGACTACCAGAATCTTCTTGAATTTCCCTAGTCAATAATAAAGTTAGACTACCAGGATCTTCTTGAATTTCCATAGTCAATAATAAAGTTAAACCACCAGGATCTTCTTGAATTTCCATAGTCAATAATAAAGTTAAACCACCAGGATCTTCTTGAATTTCCATAGTCAATAATAAAGTTAGACCACCAGGATCTTCTTGAATTTCCATAGTCAATAATAAAGTTAAACCACCAGGATATTCTTGAATTTCCATAGTCAATAATAAAGTTAAACCACCAGGATCTTCTTGAATTTCCCTAGTCAATAATAAAGTTAGACTACCAGGAACTTCTTGAATTTCCATAGTCAATAATAAAGTTAAACCACCAGGATCTTCTTGACTTTCCCTAGTCAATAATAAAGTTAGACTACCAGGAACTTCTTGAATTTCCCTAGTCAATAATAAAGTTAGACTACCAGGATCATCTTGAATTTCCCTAGTCAATAATAAAGTTAGACCACCAGGATCTTCTTGAAACTGTTCTACTCAGTTGGTCATGCTATGATTCTTTTTTGTGAGATGATGTATTTCTTATTTTGTTGACAATAAAACACAAAAGAAATTGGTTTATTCAACAGATAAAAAGCTATATAGCTTTACACACTACTTTGTATTGTGCAATGGAACCAGAGTTAACGCAACCTAAGGTTATAACTTTCAGCATTCTGACTTGCTGTCAAATTATACATGATTGGTTTAGCGTGATTTGAATTACGTTCGACTTTCTTCAGGCAGCTCGTGACGGAAAAGCAAGTAGAATATGAAAGCCGGATTTAATTGAGAGCCTTAAGTTATTCGTGTGGTAAACTGTGTGAAACCAAACCGTATTTGCCGAGACTTCGGCTTACTTAACAAACAGAAAACAAGGGAAATCTGCCTAACCAACAAACTGAACTATATTCGTGACTTAGAATATAGCTTAAACAGTCAGTCTTCAGGTGTAGACTATCTTACACTGCTGACCCGTATCTTCTAACCTGATTGTTCCAAAGCATCATAATTGGCTGTGTTTGTGCAATGAATATAACATGTGAGTTTCAGCATATTGGTTATAACGTAAGCTTTATTTCCTGAAAAAATAAATAAACGTACTTTTTACACCCGAATTTTTTAACCAGACATAGCAATTCATCAAAAACAGATTTTTGCCTGGGATTCTCTCTCTCTCTTTTTTTTTTTTATTTTTGGCGCAAAAATCTCAGGATCTCCCTCGTAAGCAAATCAAATTCGTAACATTTACTTTATATGACCACTCACATGAGCCTCTTACATCTTTCCGACAGTGTTCTTAGTGAATTTCAGTTGTAAATTATTTTACTTGCTTAAATTGATGGCAGATGCCTAGATTCAGCATATTCTTTTGTAACTGGGTGGATTTTTCTTATGTTATTTTGTGATCATTAAATCATTTTTCTTGCTTATAGTTGAATTAACCCAGTCAATATTTAGGCCCATCCAACGAGATTGATGTAATCTCATTGAATGTTATTTGGTAATTTCTAGATTAGTTCACTTGTACAAGGAAAAAGAAATGTTTACCTAAATAAACATTAAGACCGTTGTAACCGGATTGATTTTTAGCGAATGTTATTTGTTTGTCTCCAGCCCATTTTAACTTGTTTACGGCTAAAAAATGAATTAATTAATTAAATACGAATTAAACCTGTCAGAACGGACTAGGTGCTTAGTGGACTTCCCTTTTTTTGGTCGCTAAACTATATTTCACTTAACTAGGGAGTAAAAATATTTAACAAAAAACAAATTAAGTCTTAGTAGCTTTTTGTTACTTTTCAGATATTTTACTCATTCGCGAGGAGGAACAACCAATTACTTTAAAGTGAATAAATAAAACTTGAAATTACTACGAGGAAATGGTGCAGCAGTATGTTAAGGTCACAACAAGTGACTAGCTCTAGAAATGTTATATTTTGTATCATTATTATCGAACTTTACATAAATTTGAAATTGTTTTGAATATCTCACTTACCCAGTGACACAAGCCTCCGAATAAATGCCTAACTACTTAAAACTCAGAAACAATAACACGGACATGTTCTATTTTAATTAAACTTATTAGATCGGATTATACACGCGTTTATGAAGTTTTATAGATTTGTTTGTTAAATATACTTGAGAGCTATCTGCGCTAGCTGTCACTAATTTTTAAATGGTTGTCTAGAAAGAAAGCAGCAACGAACAGTGAAATTGATCGTAACATTATAACGTTCTCATGGCTAAAAAAGCGAGCATGTTAGGCGAGTGTTTCAATCCTGTGTTTCACATCTTGAGAATCGAACACCCTAACCACCAAGCCAAATTTTATACTTTTTTTTCATGTTTGAAGCTACTCACATTTTAATGATTCATTGAGTTGTTTGTTTGTTTGTTTTAGACATTCGCAAAATTCTACATTTTGAACTGATAGACTAGAAGGAAGGCAGCTAATCAACAGCATCCATCGCCAACTTTTCGTCTATTCTAATCAAGTAGTGGGATTTGACCGTCACTCTTATAATGCACCGACGGACCCAAAGTGCGGAGGGCGATTTTGCGACAACAGGACGCGAACTATGGACCCTCAGATTCACAGTTCGGCATGCTAATCACTGGGTAATTTATACCATGCAGTCAAAGTTATAAAGAACCATTAAATACCTCAGCAAATAACGACGAAACAAATATATAAATAACCATCACGGAAAGTAAACGTATTGTTTGTAAATACAGTTTTTATTATAATAACAGGACGAGTTCTGACTGTTCGAATTACAGAAACGGAACTTTGAGTAACAAGAACGAAATGGAAAATGCTCGAAATGTTACTTACGCGTGTGACAGCCATAACTTACTAGCTATTAGGTGTTGGGGAATTCTGTTGGTGGTGTCGAACTTCTCATAACGTAGTCGTGATAAAGTTAGAAGTGAAGTAAAGGATTTCTTGTAAATGTCATGTCAGAAATAAGCGAAATGTCAAACTCTACATGACATTTTCAATCCTTATGCGTCGCGTGAGCCTTTTACCCGTGAAAATCTCTAATAAGAAATGGTTTTCCGCTGACTGACAGCAAATTCGCCTGCATGATATAGGAACTAAGTAATCATTGAACACCTCTATGTATTTATCTTTTGAGTTTCTCGTTCATGGTGTTTTTTTTCAGAGTCTGTTAAGCTCAGGTAAAGATACACGTATAGAACTCAAAACTAATTATTTACTTGGAAAATTTGCCCTCGAACGCGTTTCCTAACTTGGTATGTCATTAGTTGTGAGAAAGTTTCATGTGTTTTGTTGCGATAATGCAGAACGTTTTGTTTATTTTACACTTCTGTTTTGTCTATAGGTGAGATCATTTGCTGATTTATTGTTTTGGTCATCGCTTCAGTTTCGTTTTCTATCTCTGTATAATGATATGACATTATTAGGTACTGATGGCGGGAGGAGATACCTGCAAAAGTACAATTGTCTGGGCCTTTCAAATATTTAAAACCGGACTTTGAACCGTACATTTTGGTGTAGACGCGTAATAACACTAGACAGCGTGGACAACCTTATAGAAGGTTCACTGCACAATGTAATCACTGGTATTCACACAACACAACCTTAGGAGTTGTCAGTCTGTAATGCTCATAGATTAAATATAGAATTTACAGCAACTTGAGGGATTGTTGTTGAAACATTTGGTAAGAAACAAATTTCATGAGGCCAGCTTGAGGTTGAGAAGAGGTATTTCGGTCCTGCAATTAATTGCACAAGTCGTTTGGACTTTGATGTAATCACCAGATTGGAAGCAACAGCACCATAGGCCCCTGTACCCTTCACATACCAGATAAAGTTTCAATGATCGACGACTTCGTGTCTGGAGAGTCAGGGGTAAATCATATACACAATGTACATACTCATATTTATCTTGTTTTCTAGGGACAGATTTACTCAAGATATGGGACTCGGACGTACAATCTTTCTCGAATACAGTTCAACCAGATCTTTTCATAATGAAGGATAATTCGTGATTTTATACTACCAGGATTATGATGAACTATCGTAGTAGTAATGGGTTTGCCAGCAAGAAGACATGACTTACATCTCGTAGAATACCTTTAAAATATCATAAAACACTGTGTACATTCGCGCCACGTGACGTCAAAGTGCTTGCCATACTCTCTCATTGGAAAATTGGAAAGGATCCATTATAATGTCGTAGGCTGCCAGGCCAAAAATATGTCTACCGGATACACAGGCGGTATGAATGTTTGGTGTGTGTGAGAGCTTTAGGCGACTTGATCTTGTCAGACTAAATGGGTGTGAGAGCTTTAGGCGACTTGATCTTGTCAGACTAAATGGGTGTGAGAGCTTTAGGCGACTTGATCTTGTCAGACTAAATGGGTGTGAGAGCTTTAGGCGACTTGATCTTATCAGACTAAATGGGTGTGAGAGCTTTAGGCGACTTGATCTTGTCAGACTAAATCTCTCCTTTTGAATTTGAGAATACTCATAAACCACACACAATCTGCAACAACCAATGAAGTCAATGACATTGATTCATTGTTCACTGAATAAAATTTTAACTCTTATTCAACTGCAGTTGAAGAACAATTTAACTACAAAATCTTCTCTGGTAGTTTAAATCCCATGCTTTTTTATTCAAATGTATGAATGATAATACACATTAGTGCTCGCGTGTTTCTATATTTGCATATAAACATGATCAACTCTTAATGTTTTCCGCATCGCGCGAGTTTCCTCTCTTTTTTGTGAAACAAGCACTCTAACAGTTACAAATAGGATACAAGCAGTAACTAATGCTTAGTTAAGCTTGGAGAAGATCCGTGTACAAAGACGTGGCTGGTTCTAGATAATATAATCTTCCTTTATTAAAAGTAAGAAAATAAAATAACTCAAACCATATTACTTCCTACCACTCTATCCAAAATTATGAAATCTTTCAAAACAAAGGGATTTAATACAAAAACAACAACAAATTAAAAACAGATTTAGGGTTTCAAAATTAATCGCGAACAACTAAATGGCATAGCAAAGTCACGATTTCTACAACAGATTATATATTTCTGCACGTACTACTTTTCTTCTCTTTAGTCTTAAAATATTCTTTCCTTGTTGTTCAGATTATATTAGTGTATTCTAAATCTCCTATTATGCGTGTTATATGTAATGCCACTTTAGATTTACAGATTTCACATAAACATTTAAATATCCGATTTGATTTGCAACAAATAAGCAAATGTTTAGCATGTCCACTCTTATTGTGAAAATCATGTTCTATATTTTAGTAACGCATAAGTATAAATCATGTTCTATATTTTAGTAACGCATAAGTATAAAACTAATTAATACATCAAATATTAAAATATCTGCAGCCATATTATCTGTATTTGTTGTTTTTAATATGAACACACTACTGGATGGCATTAGAAAATAAATAACCATGTGATTAACTAAACCACAAGGGTTTTACAACAAAAATTTAGCTTCCACAAAAAATCGACCTTGGTAAGGCACACCTTGTTAAGAAATACTATGTTCACGCTTGTTTTTAATATCTATAGATTTTTTGTTTTAATTAATCGTTATCTCAAAGAAAAGGGTAACTAATTAAAGGATTTAGAAAAATGGGGAGTTAACACTAGCTGTAAGTTTCATGTTGCATCTTTGTAAATGATTTTTATATTGTAATATACTTGAAATGTTATTTTTGCTTGTAATTATAGAATTTCAAATTTCACAGAGAACATAGTACTAAATTTATTAATCCTTATTTCAGCGCTCTAATGACCTAATATAAAACTATAATATTTTCAAATAATGATAGGACAGATTAGTGCATAAATATGTAAACGTTTTACTTTTATTATGAATGTCATTGTTATGGCACTTATTATTTACGATCTTAACGATACCCTATGCGACACATGGGAAATGGCTAGAATAAAGTCATAGTCGTCCCTAATTTTGAAATTCTTATCCGATGATGGACAATTAAGTCAGTAGCACCCACTGTTTACGTGGCTTCTTTTAGCCCAATAGCACGATTTACTGTCATTCTTATAACGCACCCACCGCTGTAAAAATGGAAAGTTTTCATCAACACATCATAGGCTCAAACCTGGGACCTTTCAATTCACAATTTTGTACTCTAGCGACTAAGTCATGCCCATCCTTGTGAATGTTATTATGGGGTCAATGATAGAAGCTTGTAAAGTAGATATAAATTATTAAAATGTCCACTTTTGAATAGCATTTTAAATAACCAAACAAAGGATATTTAGCTAGCTTATAACTATATTTCAAATATTGAAGCACGACTTTAAGACATGCGGATTGTCTTTGATCGTCAATACGTGAACAACATATATTCAGTTCAATTATTCAAAAAACAAGCAAATTATAAAGCACAGAAAACGTGTTGTGTGTCTCAAAAGCGGTTACACCCGTTAAACAAGTACAAACTCATTTCAATACAGCATTGCCCTATATAAGAATGGGTAGCTGCTTACCCTCTGAAAAGCTCGTGTATATACGACCAATAAAAGTTGTTTCCTTCGTCACAGATCATGTTTAAAAAATTGCTGAATTCTATCAGAAAAATCAGTTAAGGATGAGCTAACAGTGGTATGTAGAACAAAGACCGATACACCATGAAACGGATCTATCAAATTAAAAGCCGTGTTAAATATCCTTATTCAAAACACATAATCAAAATACAGTTCTAATTAAGGCATCATGAACGTATATAAATGAGAGCAAGTAGCTAAACACTAGTTAGGTGGCGTTGTCTACAATCAGAGTACCTTAAATATTAACACGATCCTACCTTTAAACAATAATAGCTTGGTGTAAAACGTCTCCAACGACAAATAATCAAGAACTGATGCAAACTAACACTTATAACTAACGGAATAAGTGGATGAGTTCAGATTAAGAACGTGTAATGTAGAAACTCCCATGAATGAATTGTTACCTACATGCCTTGACTAAAATTATTATTTTAACTGGGAGAAACACTAAATATTTCACAACTGCTTATCATATTTCCACAAACATTTACATCAATAATTCCTGGTACGAAATGTCGGAATAATTTATTCTTCTCTTAAACATATCTTCCCTTCCAGACTGCCTAAAAAATAAAGAAATATGTAAGTAGTTTTAACAACTTTTACCGCATGCTAGCAACAAAATGAAATATAAATATGACCGATTTATTAATTAGAAGCTTTGGTAAATAATCACTTTCTGATTGGTCCTTCTTTAAAAAAAATTGATGGTGAAATAAATTATTTGAACTTGACACAATTTCTTTCGAACTTCTGACTCTCTTTGATTTCTTATTGGCTAACGCTAGTAAAAGCACAGCTGTATGTGTATGTTTTTCTCAATTGGAAATTCCGTTTTGATGAAAAACAGAGCATGTTATATTTCTCTTCTAACGGAGCAGAAAAACATAAATTTACTAAAGATACATTGTAAAAACTGAACTTGCTCAAACAAAGATATTGTAAAATATAATGCGCAAATTGGTCACATCAGTAAGACTCATACGTAATATTGGATTGGACCACTGTTTTGATTTATGCGGACAGGAAAACGAATGTTTTTTTATGCAGGTATTTCTATGTCTTATCCTCACTTTAATTATATTAATAGTCTAATGCAGTTATTTGTAAAGTTTCCCTAGTCTGTGTTGTATGCTCTTTGTTTTTGCATTAGTGGGTATGTGTTTGTACAATTAATAAATATAAATAATAATTAACTCACAGAGGTAAGTTATTTTTGTTTTCCCTTTTTGTTTACCTACATTCTATTGTTTTCATCACTGAGTGTTCGTTACACAACATTATATTATATAAAACAAGACTTTTGTTTTCCATTATCAATTGCTTAACTATCAAATGAATTTTCTTGAGCTTCCTGTGACTTGTGGGCGTGATTTTCTTTTTCACGGCTTTGTATGGCCAGGTGGTTAGGAAACTCGACTCGTAATCTCAGGGTCGCGAGCTCGAATCCTCGTCCCACCAAAACATGGTGCCGTTATAATGTGACGATCAATCCCACTATTGTTGATAAAAGAGTAGCCCAAGAGTTGGCGGTGGGTGGTGATTACTAGCTGCCTTCCCTCTAGTCTTTTACTTTTAAATTAGGAACGGCTAGCGCAGATAGCCCTCGTGTAGCTTGGCGCTAAACTCAAGCAAACAAATTCTTTTTCATAATCTCCTTTTTGGAATATCAAAGAGTAAGTATAAAAAACGTTTCGATGCCTTGATCAGGATTTAGGAGAGCTGGGTGATTGGTGGTTTTCTACATTTTTTTATTTCTTATTTTCCAGAACTCCAAACAATTTTTTTTTCTTCTTTGTGATAAGTCCCATGATTCCACAGTATAGGCGAACCAATGCTAACTCTGGAAGGATAATTCTGGATGGAAACTGGTCATGGTCAAAGGAGCTGAGACCATTAAGAAGTTCCCAATTCTTTGTGATGTGTCATCTCCTGTTGTAGCAATCACTTTGAGAAATGAATACCTGGTCACCTGCCAACAACACTAGCAGGGAACTATCAACATGTTACTACCAGACAAAGTAGATCAGCCGACCTCAGTCATGGGGATGGCTCATATTTCCGTGATTGTCTGTATCTAGCATGCAAGACTTGGTGGAAATGGAGGATTGGCTTCCTGTAAGAATCGCTGTGTATTTATTTGTAGAAGAAGTAGGTTAATTGTAGAGGACCCTATCTGTTCCTAAGTGGTGTGACTTGCATTAGAGAGAGAGAGAGCAAAAGTTTTAGCTGGAGTAATGCTGCCTCTTATAGGGTGAAAGAAATGGTTCATTACTGCCGGATGATAAGGCCATGAATGACTCTATGTTGCTCCAATGCCTGTACTACGCTTCATGGTTAATCAAGGAAACGTATCTCGACACCTGGGAATAGAGAAAACTGTGAATTCTGCTGATGGTGATACCTCAGTGGCGAGAATGCAGAGGGGATTTGAGTTAGTTTGTCCCCCATTATCACTATGATTTGTTGGCAAAACTAAGCAGACCATCTTACCACACTTTGAAGGAAGAACGAGTGAGGAAACTGACTATTTTCTAATGATATTAGACAGGCGGCAGCACTTTAAACAGAATCTGTTCAATGAGTGAGATAGTCATAATGATGTATCCTAGATTGGATTCAGTACAGGACAGGACCAAATTTAAAGACAGCTACACAGAAGTTGTAAAAAATTTGACTGCCTATGTTAACAACCTGTGGCATATTTGTGACAATATATCCATGTATGATTGTGGAAGATTGGGAAGACAATCTGGTTGATAACTCATCATATGTGGCCATCAACACTAGGGTATCGCTTCAATACAAGTCTCTTATAGGTGTGTAGATTGGTGATGGTAGTGCAACACTCACCAGCATCACCTATCAAAGTTGAGTCCCCTCTTAAAATGAGACATCATCAGGTAGCCAAAACAATTTCAGTCAACAACAGGAAACGCTCCACCCACATTGAAAAGGATCCAGTAGGCAGTACCACAGGAATGGTTCTGCACTACAAGATTTTCTTAATAGCCAGAACGACACCACAAACAACATTAATGCAATTGGTGGAGAGACACTTCAATGGCGGAAGAAACAACATGCATTACTCAATATCTCCATAGTGCGGGACTTGATATTTTATTTTTTGCTGGTAACGGAACGCGAACCATGGACCCCAGATCCACAGTCAAGCTCGCTAACCATTAGACGGTGCTGGCTTTTATATATGGCAATCCATTTTTGTTATAACATGATTTATGACTTACTGATTTGTATTTTTATTGAATATAAAGTTTCGCGGTATTTCTAATTATTTGACTTCAGTATGATTGTGTTTCTATTTTATGGTGTTTTATCTGTGACTTTTGATTATTTAATGTGGTTATTTCCAATATAATTTCTGTTTTATATTAATAATTATAGTATAGCAGTTTGATTTATACAGAAATTTTAAGGCACTTGGCAAAAGCTGAAGAGAGAGAGAGAGGAAAAGAGCTGTAATATTCTGAAGAACAAACCTACCTTTCTCTAGTTCTGTTTCTATCATTTAAACTTTAGGCGTTTTGGTTTGTAGAAGTCCACAATTTACAATTTTAAACATTTCCATCGGAATTCACATTTTTTCTAGTTACCGTCTGTGTTCTCATTAGTTAACTTTTAAGGTTGTTGTCCCAAAATTTTTATAGGTCATTTTGTAATAACTTTGTTCTGACTTGTGGTGTTAGAACAAAGTGTGAATGAGAATTATGTGGAAAGTTGTGCATTTTAGCCTCAGAACAGTTTGTTTTGCAGAAGCTTATAATGCATTGTCATAGTCTGTGCTATATATTATTGTTTTTCAGTAACGGCCAGACGTTTGTACATGAATAAAAGGTAAATACTAATCAAGGCAGAGTAAAGTAAATAACAAATGTCTTTATTTGTATCTGATTTGTATTATTGGGTAAAGATTTATCTATTACACAGCATTAATTTCTACACTGCGATAATCCAGACCTTTGTTCTCCATTACCAGTTGCGCCCTTGTTAGCTATATCCTCTAAAGCCTTTTATTCATCATGGCTGTGACTCATCTAGCCTATTTATTAATTAGTTTGGTCTACACATGCCAGCAAAAGATTATGGTAACCAATGCGACATCGAAAGTCATTCAAAAGAGGATCAACTGGACTGAGATCGAGTGACTGTGCTAATTAAGAAAGATAACTGAAGTCACTGTTGCGCTCTTTTAACTAATTTGGGATAACACCAGCATATTAGGTTATTGCATTTTTATCTTAGAAGAGTCTTTGCCTATCAAGATGGAAAGGCAACAATGAGAGGTGTTAAGTAACAATGTTCAGATACATTTTCAATGTTATGAACCCCTATATGTATAGGAGGAAAATATAAAACTCTGCTGCGAGAAAAGAACTTTTAGTTCCGGAACGGCGGAAGTAGGGTCAAGTGTTTCCCAATTTTTATTCTACCATTATTACTGAAGACGTGTTTTTCCGTTTGCATCTCAAACACAAATTGGGGTTTGATAGTATTGTCAGCTTCCTATTCTTCTTCGCATAGTACTGTCACAGACTGTCAATTCATGACTACTTGAAACAAATCGGTTAATTGTGAAACATCTTAACTGAGATCATTTACATTTTTAAGGCTGTCCAATCGCTCTTTCGCTTAGAAAATCACTAGCAGTTGGTGGCTACAGTTTTCTCTTTTAAATGTAAACTCTGGTGACAAATGTCTTTAAAAGCAGCCAGTCAAGAAATGTGTAGTTGACAATGATGCTGCTTCTAGCTGAGTTCCCACTTTCAAAACTTCTGAAAGCTCTTAGCTATTGATTACTTAACTAATCATTATATGACTACAATAATGCATTTACAGGGTTCAATCAATCACACGACACGCAGTATATTTGACGTCTTCAAATAAATGGATTGTTCTACACACACACATACATATATATACACAACACACATTATATTTAACATATCCTAATAAATGGATTGTTCTACACACACATACATATATATATATACAATACACATTATATTTAACATATCCTAATAAATGGATTGTTCTACAAATATATATATATATATATATATGCGACACACAGTATGTTTAACATATCCAAATAAATGGATTGTTCTACACACACACATACATATATATACACAACACACATTATATTTAACATATCCTAATAAATGGATTGTTCTACAAATATATATATATATGCGACACACAGTATGTTTAACATATCCAAATAAATGGATTGTTCTACAAATATATATATATATATATATGCGACACACAGTATGTTTAACATATCGAAATAAATGAATTTCCCTATAGTCCTCACATATATATGGGGACTAATGAAATTGCTAAACAGTGTAACAGTATAATGCAAATTAGTCACCAGGCTTTAATGTTTAAATGTTTAAAGTCAAATTATTTGCTTGTTTATTGTTAAGCCCAAAGCTACACAATGGTTATCCGTGCTGTGCCCACAACGGGCATCGAACCCGTTATAGTCAGATTGTTTTGAAATGAATATTTAATTTGATTTAATATAACTTCCAATATATGAGATTAGATTTGCAAAAATGGGGTTTTAGTTCATTGTTTACGGAACTAAAGGTCGTTATAATTATTGTTTTTGTCTATAATGTCAGAAGTAACTGGATGTTTCCTTATCATCACTTGAGGCGACAAGGCAATGGACAATGGCAATACAAAATTAATACTAATTCCCTAAAATCTTCATTGCATTAGATCTTCTAACTAAACAACGTATGTGTATTTTTCTCACAATCAACAGGGATTGACGAGAATACTGTTTCGGTGTTTGTTCTGTTTGTCGTAGTAAATGGTTGCATATAAGGGTATTTTTTCACAAACCTGGTGGATTTTCGACTGAAAAACTATTTGGTAAGCTCTGTGCTATTGTTTATCTTGATAGGAAAAGCTCATGGACAGTGTATATTGTGTTTCTTAGCAAGTAGGCCTGTGAAGCCCGAATACAACTTTCTCGGACACAAGATCGATAAGAACTGAGATGGAGGATATACTTGTTTCTCGTAATGCAAACCCTGGCGACCTTTAGAAACGGTATCGCTATACCTAGAAAAAAAACGTTGTTGTTTTTCAAATTTTATTTAACTACAGGTGGATACTCAGATTATTGGATTCACATTGAGAAATTCTATCTTGATTTTTCGCTACTGGTTTTTTTAACTTATACAATGTGCAACAAAATATTAGAAAACAAAGTTACCAAAAAGGCCTGAAGGGAACATATTTTATAGCTCAAAATAGATATCGATGTAATATTATGATTTTTATTAGGGCACTTAACATAATCTATATGACTTTCTCTAAAAAAACAACTATAAAAAACACATGATAGTAAATGCTTTATTAGTTAGATAACGATAATGAAGCATTATTATAGCGATAATATGCGACCTCTGATGGCAAGGTCAAACAAATAAAGGATTGTTTCTTATAGTGTGAGCATCGCGTAGTTTTCTTATCATATTTATCTAAACAGTACAAACGAGTCTAACCATCAAAATGTTACCTTATCTGTGCTACTTTCACTTAACAGTTACACAAATCAATTAAGTTCCTGCCCTCCAGTGGCACAGCGGTATGACTTACAACGCTAGAAACCGGGTTTCGATACCCGTGGTGGGCAGAGCACAGATAATCCATTGTGTAGCTTTGTGCCTAACTTCAAAACAAACATTAAGTTCCAAGTCAGCCACGTAATATCTAAGAAAATTACGTTTGACACTTTATGTGTCGTCATGTTTGATTAGCGAAAACTCCCTAAAACTGCTTGAGAGAATATAAAACCACTGTTAACTCACTGAGTGGTTGTTTTCGATATTTTGGTAAAGCAACTCAAGGGCTATCTGTGCTAGTCATTGCTAATTTTGAGCTGATATACTAAAGAGAATGCAATTAGTCAACAGCACTCACCGCAAACTCTTGGTATACTCTAATCGAATAGTAGAAATTAACAATAGCGGTAATGGTACGGAATTATGGACCCTCGGACCCACAATCAGGAACACTAACCACTAGGCCATGCCCAACCCTCATGTAAGCTGAAACTGACTCAACATGAGTGGTACTTTTGGTTATGAAAATATATTTATTGCATTGCTTGCTGAAATAAATTAGATTTAGAAAGAAATTAATATATTTTGGGAGTTGAATATTTTTCTTCTAGAAAATATTTGGAAAGGTACAAATTTAGTAATAAATCAGTAATTCATTTTTACACTTCGATAAACATGAAAAATACCCAGACTAATAAGACTTGATGAAGTAATTTAAATAGGAAAACCAGAAACTGTACAGATTCATCTACAGAAGATATAACCCGAATAATTAATCGTCATATTCCGCAGCTCTCCGATTGCTTCATTAATGTCTGAACTCGTTGTTATCAAATTTGTCGGCTTGCAGTCAGATTCACACTGTCCGATCAGAGCTCTAGGCATAGCTGAGTTTTCGCAGACATTTCCTTCTTGCCAAACTTTATTTACAATGTGGAAAAATACCTTGTTGTGTCGGTTTGTTTGTAATTAAGCCCAAAGCTACACAATGGGCTATCTGTGCTCTGCCCACCACGGGTATCGAAACCCGAATTCTAGCGTTGTAAGTCCGCAGACATGCCGCTGTGCCACTGGGGGGCATGTTGTGTTGGAGAAAGCATTATATAACACGTATGCATAATATAAACACATAATATAAACATAACAATATAATTAAACTCATTACATACTTCATTTAACCTTTTGTGAAAATTTTCAAAACACGGTGATAGCTCCTCCTATACTTTTTTTCGTCAAAAACCATATACAGTTTATAATGACTCCTAGCGTTTCCAGTTTGACGAATTCTAAGGTACGGTGCGTTTAGGAGTTAATAAAGCAAATGGAAAAGTAGCGAAAAAAAAAAGAAGACTGAATTATTCGGGTTGAAGACGATTGTGCTTTAATTAAAAATGTTTATAATAACATTAATATTCAAGCTCTAGAAACGAAAAAAACAACAACGAAGGAATGATTTTTCTTGAGGAAGGTTTCATGTCTGCTTCTGTTTATTTGTTTTCAAATATTCGCTAAAAACTAATCGAAGGCTATCTGTAGCTAATTTTGAATTGATTAACCAGCTAGTTAACAACACTTGCCGCTAACTTTTGGGCTGCTGTAGTTTAACCGAATATTGGGATTTGACCGTCACCCTTATAACACACATAAAGTCTCAAAGTGCGGAGCGCAATTTTGTTTTTTGACGATAACGATGGTCCAGCAGATCTATTGCCCGGAAAGCTAACTACTGGGCTATGTTGGACCCGGTTAGAGTGAATTTGCTAATGATGTTTTTTTCTTTTTCTTTTTTAGTTTCTTGTAAAAGGCTCTACGGTATGGTTAAAATTTAAAAAAAAGGATTACTGATCAACATCAATATCGAAAATGCACAACATTTTAATTGTTTCAACATTAACGTGAAATTTAAATAAATTTTAACTTTTCCCAAAAACCTCTACGGGGTGAATTTAATTCTTATGCAATTACTGGAAAATTCAGTTTTATCATAATCTGCTCCTTTCCAAATGAACAATTAACAGAGCACTTTGAGAATTCATTTCTACACAACTTTGAGAATGTGATTACATCTGCCATTGAGTACCATTAATACATAGTTGTTTATAAAATTATTATATTAATTATATTCAGAGAAGTGTATATGTACATATTCATTTATACGAAATGTTTATGTTTCTATGTATCTATTCAAGAATTAGAAATATATATATTTATATATATATATATAGAAAGAGAGCATAACTCCTCCCTCCCTCTTGGAGAGCCCCCCCCCCCCCACAGTATCTCTGAAAGTTCATATCGCTAAAACCCGGGTTTCGATACCAGTGGTGACCACAGCACAAATAGTGCATTGTGTACTTTTGTGTCTAACACAACAAAACAAGTCCATCCTGGAGTTTTATTAGCAGTAAAAATGTTTTCGACTGTGTTAACCCCTAACTGTTAATTTATACAATTTCAGCTAAAAGTGGAATGACTTGACTGTTGTCTTTTAAATGTTTTTACCTAAATGTATTAAAGTCTCAGCTTCAGTTTTTAAGCATTTATTAATTAAAAAGCTATGAACTTTTATAAAGTAATTTTACAATTAAATTTCGGTGGGGTTCGATTCCTCGTGGGGGACATAGCAGATAGCTCAATGTGGTTTTGCTCTAAAACAAACAAATCGTGTGGTTATTTAGAAAGTTTGATTAGTTTTTTGAATTTACTCAATTCTAAAATATAATCTTTCAGTTAAAATTGACATCAACCAACAATTAACCTCAAACTTCTAGTCACAATAATAAAAATATAATTGATTCGCGGTTGCTCCACACAAATACAGTGACAAATAGACTTATATAAATCTATTAGTGTAGCAACGTTGTTCATTTGCAGAACTAGGAAGCGTTGTTTGCACAGTTTATTCAGGGTCACGATTAAGGAATGAAAGATTATTTGCTGTTGCTTTATAAAGTTCAGTCAGAGAAATCAGAAGTTAATTCAACCATTGTGACTTCATTCGATGATTCTATCCCTTGATAATATCCAGACTACCCGCAATCGCAACCTTTTCCATACGTTTCATTCATAACAATTATTCTGTTTCAAGGAAATAAAACGTACTGAAGAAGATTTTCATAAGTGGGAGTTTTATATTAGGTCCACAACTATATTATTTCCTATGCTGTCAAACGTGCTCTACAAGTGACCGTTTCTAAAAGGCTTTAATGTTCTTCGAACCATTAACTGATGCTCTAATCAGGAGATGACTTCCAGAGGGTAGATGAGGGCATGAAGTGAAGGGTATTTTTATGTTCTCTATCCTCTTCTGTTCACTAAATACTTCTTTTATTCCTGTGCTAAGTAACAGTTAGATCAGGCTAAAACTTTTAAAGATACAATTGTTTATTACTGTACCCAAATTTTAAGGAATAAGGCGAATTAATTGTTGTATTTTAAGGAAAATATATCGTTATTTAGGTTTAACCCCAAACTACTGCAGTTCGTTACCCTTATATTTAATTAAACCGAGATTGTGAATATAATAGGCGTTTGACCACTAATTGTTTTTGTTCCTTAGGCTCATGGATATGATGTTTAAAAACAAACCAAAGGCAACATCTTCTTGCTGTGCAATGCCTGTTTCCCAGCTATATCATGTGAATTTGTAACTATTTATTTCAGTGGAATATTGAGCAGTTCTTTCTTGTTAGAAAAACAAAGAAAAAGTTAATACTCTTAACTAAATTGTTAGGGGTATATATTGTTTGCAGCTTGAATAGTATGCTTAAATATACATATTTGCGTGTCTCGGTAACAAAATTTAGTGGTGGGTGATCAATGGATAAGCGAATCCCTTTTGCTAAAAGAATTAACACAATGAAACCTTCTAAAATAAGGAGCTAAAATTGCCCAAAAGTTATATTAGCTTTAAGATTTAAACATGACTGTAGCTAACAAGTAGCAAAAACTGTAGTAAAATATTAAATCCTAAATGTTCTAAACATCATATATGTGAATTAGAAGCTGACAGTGCCGAGGCTCTTTAACGATTCTACATGGCACCGAATACCGTGGGATCACGTGGATGGGTGACTTTCACATAATCAGCCAGCATTCTTCGATTATCAAGATAGACAATGAAACGTCTGTGGAAGAAAAACAACAACAACAAACAACCCCCAAAAACGGTAGATACGGTCAGAAAACAAATCAAATTAATTTTACAGCTTCTTTAAAACACCTCGACTCCTCCATAGCTTAGATGTTTTGCTTTGGTTTTGGAAGGGTGTTCTAAAATAAAACACCCCGCTTTCTCATGGCTTAGATTTAAAAAAACAAAAAAAACAAACATTTGCTATGATGTTAGAAGATTGTTTTTTATATCACGTTACGTTTAAGCCTGGTGAGGGATGAAAATTCTGTAACGTGAAAAAGAATAACTTGTTCTATGTTTAACCGTGAATTGTGAGGTTAATAGATGTTTATAGACTCTGTTCGTCTGACAGAATCTCAGTTTATTTGGATTCGTGAGCGTGTAAAACTGAAGTATGGTAATAATAGAAACCACAGAGTCCGACTTATCCTCATGTTTGCTTTTCTCCCTGTTAAACGTGATTTCACATTGTCTTTATATTTTATGATACATTGTGAAATCACGTTTAACAGGGAGAAAAGCAAACATGAGGATAAGTCGGACTCAAAGAACATTTGTTGCCGACATATCGAATGTGCGTGTGTGTGTATTTTGAGGAAGCTAAACACAAGAAATCATCACATCAATGGACTTCTGACACATGAAGTATATGGGAAAAGAGAGGGAACCATTCTTTTCTATCAACAAGAAACAGCAACAGACAAGTATATCCATTTTGAAAAATACTTCAACATAAAGTAACCTAGAGCCCATGTTATATTAGTAACAAAAGGGCCTCTCATTCAAAATCATCTTTTTTTTTTGCGTTGGACCTCTAAAAACTTGTTTCGAATACCGTTGGGAATAAAATAGCAAGAGAAACGAGTGGATTAAGAAATAAAACCCATTCGTTCAGAACTGTTTGTGTTTTCTTTTTCTTTCGATACGTTTCTGGCTGTTAACACTAAATAGTAAGAAATTGAGTCGTTAAAGACATACAACATACACATTATAGATATTTTTGATTTTAACCATTTTTTTCATGCTCTTAGAATCCTTTGAACTTTATATAATGATATCCTACTTAATAATACTAAAAAAACCTCTAATAAGTTTTCCCAACCCATGTTTTTATCTCAGACGCTGTTTGGGAGAGTTCCCAAGTGTCTCCAAAGACAATTTCTATTATTATATTTTCTCCACGGTATACTTTAGATTCTACTACATTCTCTTATTCTATTTTATTTTTAAAAACAGAGAAAACTAAAATGTTTGGACAACTAATGATTTACTGTATTCAACTGTAGGATTAGAAGAATTAATATTAATTTTTTTACGAACGTTAGGTGAGCACTTGGAAGGTTTTACTTGGTATATAATAAAGAAAAGTATTCAACACTGATGACTGTTTAGTACAGTTTGTTTGGAATTAAGCACAAAGCTACACAATGGGCTATCTGTGCTCTGCTCACCACGAGTATCGAAACCCGGTTTCTAGCGTTGTAAGTCCGCAGACATCCCGCTGTGCCACCGGGTGGGCGTTTAGTACAGGCCTAGTTGAAGAATTTTATCAACATAAAATTTATCGTTGTTATTCTACGTAAATGTGTGTTTTTAGTATTAATAATAATAATAATAGGCCAGTTTTATCACAGCACTACCGTGTTATAATAACAATCGTTAGAACGTCAGGTTTTAACAAGAACTACAGATTCTGAATTTCTACGCCAACTAAATTCAGTTTACAAATATAAAGGAATGCTATCAATATTGTCACCACTAAGGTTAAATCCAACCAGTACAGTGCCCAATACTAAAAAAACTACCACACTAGTAGACTTACCGTCCATGTTTCTTTTTTCTTGATTCTTTTCTTATTATAAACTTCGAAGTTTATAGAATCAGAAGAATTAAACTCATCGATTTTTGCAAAACGTTTCTTCGCGAGTTTGTTTCTCTTTGACGTGAAAACGATTGGTTTTCCAATACACTCTTGCTTCTAATAATATTGTTACACTGCACAAGAGGTGTCTTACGAAACTGATCTTTCGCGAATCTTGCTGTTATCACAATACTTCCAGTACGCGGTGATTACAAGTGGCGTTTCAAGAAGATTGATTTATTATTAGTCTCGATGTGGACTCCTGATTCTATTGTTCGTCGAGTTCTTGATCTCTTAACAATACTTCCAAAACGTAACAATACTACTTGAACATTTTAAGTTACAAGAGTGGGCTCAGCACAATCCAGGCTTTAAATAGTGTGTATCGAGAAGGGTTAGAAATACGGACCTGATGCAGAGAATGATTCTTAATTCTTCTCAGACGTTTCGAACTGGAGTTCCACGAATAATACTGACACTTATGGCACGTTTTTAACACAACACTACGTTTTTATACTTGAAAATCGATCACACTACTTCTGTTGAGGTTTTCATTTGTAAAGCAATATAGCAATAACATTCCATTAACGTGGTGTAATCAAGTCTCGTATTCAGCATACATAAAACAAGCACATAAAACTTTTCAAATCATTTGACATTAAAAGAACATCCTTTCCTTTACAGTTTTACACAGAAAACTTTAAATTACTGTGAATCAGAGTAATAGAAAAGCGACAAAGTGTAAATCTTCGAAAGAGGATATTCGTAAAAAAGTTTTCAATAAATAATACATCCGTTTTGGATAAGTAGTTGCTCAGTGTTAACGAATTTCCTAAGATATCTGTTAGGAAAGAGTTGAGTCCTACCGTTGTTGTTCAACAATTATACGATGCACTGTAGAAAAGCTCATACTTATATTCCGGGACCGAAGTACGTATTTGATGACATATGTCTAACATAGAATGTCTAATCAAAACACAAACCCTTTATAGTCCTATCATATAAAGTTAAACCAGAATGAGCAAGCGATTTATTTAATTTAACTAACTCTGGTGAAACAAGGGTAATCAATCGTCAACTGTAATAGAGCTTTTCTAGTTGAAAATATTGTCTTTCATATATATTTAGAATTATTTAAAAAATGCAGATAGAATGAGATAACGTTAATCTTACAAACGTCGTTTCTTCTAACAGTTCTGTTGGAATGGAAGCCGGTTCATACATCGTCTCCCCTTCAGGCATACAGTAGAGTAGTTCTCCGATTTCGTTTAAAGGCTTATATTTTAAACTCTAAAATTTCTAAAGAGTTCTGTCTACAGTAACATGTAAAGAAAACACTTCTGTAGGACAATCGTAGTAGAAGTCAGAGGAATAAAACGATTTATTTGCTCATGTTCAAGATCCCCAAGCGTTCGGTCTGTCTGCTCTATCTATAACTGAAGGAACGCACTATAGACGTTCTCCACTCTGGCAAGCTTCCAGTCTTCTCCCCTCGTTACATGTCGTGGGAACTATAGCTGATGCAGCGACTACAAGCTGTAGCTACTACGCATGCTCATGAGGAACACGTTCCAGTATGGTGGTGAACAAGCGACGAGACGAAAATTAAACATTTGCCAAGCGTTAGTGAGAAACAGATTAGACTAGAGCTTTGATAAAGGGAGAATGCCAGGAATAAAAAACATGAGGTCAAGGAAAGACGGTAAAAACATGAGGTCAAGGAAAGACGGTAAAAAGCACCAGATATGAAAAAACATGAGGTCAAGGAAAGACGGTAAAAACATGAGGTCAAGGAAAGACGGTAAAAAGCACCAGATATGAAAAAACATGAGGTCAAGGAAAGACGGTAAAAACATGAGGTCAAGGAAAGACGGTAAAAAGCACCAGATATGAAAAAACATGAGGTCAAGGAAAGACGGTAAAAAGCACCAGAGATGAAACAGTAACGTGTCAACGTTATCGACTCCACAAAATGAAATCAACTTGAAAAATATAATCATATATTTTCCTGTCATTAATCCATTGCTTTAAATAATCATAGAATAGAATATTAATAGTGTACCAACACTATTACAACTCTACGAGCATTAGTTATTCTTATTGACTTCACAAGCACTGGAGATAAATCATTTATTTAGTAAATATGAACATTAAATGTTGAAATAACGAAATGCTCCAATGCTAGAATACGCATAACTACCAGAAACCGAATTAAAAATAACTAACTACTAAGTGCTGTCGTCGTGGTAACGGTATTATTAACATGAGCAAACACCTATCTGTTGCAGTGTTTTCTTTTCTTTATTTGTTTGTTTTTAACAACTTATTAAATCCCGTTCAAATGATATAAAACCTAGTTTGATGAGCTAATCTTTTCAACAGTTTCCTGCTTTGTTTTTTAACCATAAGAAAATAAAAGTCAGCTTGAAAGTAGACAGATACAGCAACAATGGTGGTTCTAAGTTTAAAATCAAATCAAATTAGCATAACTGATACGGTAGACACAACAGAAAAAATATACGGAATGGAAACAGAATGTTGAATCATGCTGAACATTTTATAAACTTTCTGAAATATATGCTCAAGGCAGTGAATTGTTAATCTCATTTATAAGTAAATTAAGACACAAAACAGGAGGAGTGGAATGGTTTCTATTTTTCTTCAAACTGTATTGTTTCCTAAATATACCAGTTTGATAATAAAACGTTGTTTAGCTTTTAAAATTTTAGTATGTTTACCTTAAACTGGGAAAAAAATCAAGATTCACTTCGAGAATATCTTCATACTGTTAAACAAAGTGGTCTACATTTCCATAATTAATAAAATTATGTTTCATTCCACTTTTAAAAGGTAAACACAACTAACCTTTCTCGAAAATGTGAAAATAGTCTAATTCCATTACTGTATTTCGCAGAATATCCACAAATAATGGAAACGCAATCTCATTAACTATGCAAACACTAAAATAATTATACATACAAAACAGTCAGTTCCATTAATTATGCAAACATTGAAAGTACACAGTAAATTTACACGTACTTTTACATCACACACACGAATGAACCAACTAACAACACACTCAATTAACACGTACTCTGAAAGAGAAGTCTTTAAATATTATTTTCAACCCATCACCAATAAAAAAATCTTCAAATAGAACTCCCGGGAAGAGATTAATGTAAACCTGATTATAAAACTCAATATTATGCCCACAAAAAAGACGTTATAGTAAAGTACATGAAGCTAAAACAGACAAATTTGTTGTTTAAGTTTGACCATGTTTTATTCTTCTCTTTATCAATTCCAATAACTGTTTAATGGAAGAAAATATCGTACTTAATATAGATATTATAATTATTTTTAAAATGTTCAATAGAAATAAAGAAGTTTGATGTTTGTGAAGCTAAGAATATGTTAAAGAAAAAAATGTTACTTAAACACGATTCGCATGTTACCTCTTCTTAAACAATTCGTTGATTGTTTAAAACGATATGGTTGCTTGAATAACTGGGAACGAATTTTTTACCTTTTTATCTAGATGTTTCTTTTTCTTTCTCTTATTTAACTCTTCCCCCTCTCGCATGTTAAGTAATACTTTACATCTACTCTTACAAAATGTTGGAAATATTGTTCTGCATTACACACACAACAGAAACAACCAGCAAAAAAATATTTTATAACATATTAACTTTACTAAAAAAGTATCTAAGTTAAATGTATTTTATCAAAAACAAAATGCCCCCCTCCCCAGTTGCACAGTGGCATGTCTACTGACTTAAAATGCTAGAAACCGGGTTTCGATACCCGTGGTGGACAGAACACAGATAGCCCATTATGTAACTTTGTGCTTAACTACAAACAAACAAAAACAAAAGAATATTGTTACTCAATTTTTTAAATGTTATTGCCCCCCAGTGTTCACAGTAACATGTCTGCGGACTTATACTGCTAGAAACCGGGTTTAGATACCCGTGGTGGGCAGAGCGTAGCTTTGTGTTTGATAACAAACAACAATTAATTGTTATTAATTTTTGGTATATTATTTTTTTAACATATTTATTTAGTATTCTGATACTTCTCTATATAGAGTGTATATAATTAGCTTTAGAGGTTGTATGCTCACAATAAAGCACGTGATATTGTAGACCGATAGTGAAGTTTGGCATTATATAATTTATGTGTTAGGTTTGAATGAATGTTCACTGTACAGTAAGCATGTTGTTTTGTTCTAATGTTTTAGCCAATGATGCAGCTACTCTTAATAATAGACAAGAAACTAATTCACTAGTTATTATGTAGTGTATTAATTATTTGTAGTCTTCGAACTTCACTGTGCATATATTAGTTATCATTGTATAGTTTCACTGCATAAATAGCACGCAGTGAATTAGTTTCTAGTGTGTCTCAAGTATTATTAGACAGTGTCAACTCTGATAATGCGGCTTCGCTATGTAATATTTCGATTAATGTAGTTTCATTTTACGGGTGAAGGTTGTTACTATTGGTGGTATATTGCACGTAAGTTGTCAGTTCTGGTTGTGTATAGGATAAAATGTCATTGTCGGACGTAAAGTGCTATGTTGTATCGTATGTATGTCTACACAACATGCTAAGTAAGGTGTCATTTGTGGTGATACAACCGCAGTGTAAAGAAAGCAACGTGTTTTTATGGTGAAGTCTAACATTGTCATAAATGTTCTCGTTTCTAATGGTATAGTCTCACTCGGCGTTTTCTGCATTTCTTATTTTTAAAGTAGAACATTTGAAGATAACACTCAGTTGAAAATACATTCATATTTATTATACTATAGAATAAAAAAATCGAGTGATACTGTTATTCCCGAAGATTGGTCAAATAGAATTAAGATAAATGTAAATTGTTGTGTTCTAGTGTCTTGTAATTTGTAAAATATAAATAAATAATTTTTCAAGAATGATAAATATTACATTCGTTCACTTTCTTCTTTGTAGTATATATAGTCAAATTATACCAAGAACAAGTAGTTTAATAATAATGTAACCATGGCAGTACTATGACAAATGAGTGTTCTGGATAGAATTTTAATGTTACTTTTAAAATGTCTGTCTTCGTAGGCCCGGCATAGCCCGGTGGTTAGGGCGTTCGACTTGCAATCTGCGGGTCGCGGGTTCGATTCCTCTTCACCGAACACGCTCGCCCTTTCAGCTGCGGTGGGCGTTATAATGTAACGGTCAATCCCACTATTCTTTGGTAAAAGAGTAGCCCAAGAGTTGGCGGTGGATGGTGATGACTAGCTGCCTTCCCTCTTGCCTATCACTATTAAATTGGGGACAGCTAGCGCAGATAGCCTCGTGTAGCTTTACATGAAATTCAAACCAACCTATCTTCCTAATTTTTACTTTATAAGATCTTTAAGCGGTTGAGTTAACTAAGAGACTAACTAAAGCAGTTTCCCAAGTAGACATTCTGCAACACACCTCAACAGCAGATTTAATGTTTAAAGTAACACAAAGTATTCAACTAGGCTTTTATGACTTGCGATGTCATTACAAAAATGAAAAAGCAAAACAAAACACTTTGCCGTCCAATCACATGACGGGTCATTGATAATATACCAGAATGATGTGTTTGTAATAATTTGGAAGAAGTGTAGAATAAATGTAATTTTGTATAAAATACATATAATGTGAAAAGTTATATGGAAATTGTATGTACGGTTGCTGGCCGTCTTCTATTTCAGAAGGAATTCCTTTGTTTCCTTTATATCCTCTATAATATTTCCTGTTCTCTGTCCTCTGACGTATTCTTATACAACTGATAAAGTCCTTTGTTTTAAATAATTTAAGCAATCTTTTGAGTTCGACGAAGACCTACAAATATATATTGATATTTTATCACGATCCATGCAAACACTACCTGGTGTCAACAATTGCGACTACGTTAAACAACTGAGGTAATATTTTTTTCCAGAAGTTTCTAGAATGTGCTACCCATAGAACAGGGAACAATTCCAGATTTCTTAACAACTGAAATGTAGACACATGGTGATCTTTACTTCGTATTTAGAATAAGTGTTAACCCTAAGTGTATATGACCAAGTTAATACAATAGAGGATGAAAAAAACAAAACATCGTACAAAATGCTTTGTCTTTTGTAGAAGGGGTAGCGAAACAGATTTTTTGTTTTAGTTGCCTTTTTATAGGCAAGCCTTGCTTGACATAATAGTTCGAAAAAACAAACTGAAACATGTGATTATTTATGAAATATAAATAAAGACTTTTAAAAATGAATGGTCATTTCTGTAAAGAAACTGCTTTTTAGACATTGTCCTTAGGAGGCTGTTATGCTTGTGGCGACCTCTACACTGAAACCGAGTTATAGTGCTTATTGCTACAACAATTGATTCTTATTATTATGATATTAATACACAAAGATATAGTCCAAGGACTGGGCGTTTAATTCTTTATAAAAGTTAGTACTATTGTTTTAATTTTATTACTACAGTTTTTTATTTGTTTGATATAAAATTCAGAGAGCTTGCGACTGCTAGATCTAATTTCTATTTGTAAGCGTACGCATGTCTTTAATTTATCAAAAATAAAAGTAAAATAAAGAACGTTCTACACTGAAACAAAATTCAATTATATAGACAACCACTTGTGGGAAGGTACATTTTCCGTAATGAAACAAATAATTAAAAATCAAATCAGTTGTTTAAGGCAGACCACTAGATCTGGTAAGGTAAACTCACAACCTGAAGATACCATTCCAGGTTCAAAATCCTGCGTTAACAGCAGATAAATCCGTCGACGCAATAATTGTTCTTATTTTTATTATATATATATATGTGTGTCTATCTATCTATATACATATGCGCACACATATATATGTTTGTTTTAAAAGGTAGCAATTTCAAGTTTCACTGGCTAACAGCGCCTTAACATGAATCATACGTGAAAGAAAATGTTCCACGAGATAATAAAACGGGGCATAGAATATGAGGGTTTCATAAAATACTAAATGTGCAAGGAAAAAAAAGTCATCAATTCCTTACCCTCCTCAAAATTTATTATTTAAAAAGAAATATTTCACGGTTTAATATTTTATCTTACTTTTCCAGTCAGGAACAAAAGTTGTATAATTCCTACGCCATCATCATCAATCACAAGAACTGTTATGATATTCAGTATCCCTGATTAATCAAGAAAGATAAAACACAGGGTTTATTCGGTTGCGTCAGTTACTGAATAATTACAACCAATAGTTTATAGTTTGTGTTAACATTTTAAATTATTACAAATATGGTAATATTTATCGATCACTGTTTGAAGAAACAAACTAGAGGAGGATAGGTAACTATTTTTTAAATAATATTGTCTGTCGTCGTGTTTAAATGATCAAGAAACTGCTATAGCTTTTTGTGAATTATTCTCGTGTTACTTGTCTATATCACTGATGATCTGTCAGAGATTCTGGTTGTCAGTTTATTTACTCTGTCAACCATAGTGTAGTACGTTTTTCACCTTTTTTATATTTGTTAAATTTAATGACCTGAAGACTTCAGAAACGTCATATATATCCACATATCACGGTTTATGGCTAACTTATTGTGTCAGATATTTGGAAATTCTTGCTGTAACTACGTTGCCCGTTATAGTTACTAAGTAACAGTTTATGGCGCTAGAGTTACTTAAATATACATTAAGCCCTTTGAGAACACAAATAGTAAGACATTCCAAACGTTTCATCGATTGTGTTCTGTTACTTGAAAAGCTGAAAAATAAAATAACAACTAGAGTCGTCTAAGATATTTTTGTATGGTGAATGACACATCTAATGCTATTTGTAACAGTCAAAGGTTCGGTGTATGAGGATAACAGAGAGAGTCAAAGAAGACTGTTTTAATGAATACTTTTCTTCGATTCTTTTCGGATTTAAGTGAAGTATATATATATATATAATACAAAACGTTTATAATGCAATTTGTGAGCCCTTGGCAAGACTATAGTTTATAAACTTGACATATGTCGTAAACAGTTACGGGATTTTGAATTGCAACTACATATACAAGATACCACAACGTTTCGAACGAAGACCGCGAATACGACTGGGCAATATTGACGTACTATAGAGTTATATGTATAAAAAAATCTAATCATTAAGTGTATACTCTAGTAAGTCGAACGTTTCTGGTCGAGTGTGTATTTATTGAGGTTTACATATTTAATTTATTCATACTTATACAATGAAAAATATATGAATAGAACAGAAAATAAATTTACATCAAAGTTTACATCAAAAGGAAGGAAAGCGTTAAAAGAACAGCCTGATCAAACCTTTAATGATAAACAAATACTAATTTAAAGTACAAAGCCTTTCTCTATAGAAATTATAATAATAAAAAAATCGTAGCAATACTATAACAAATATCACCAGATTGCGCTACGTGGTGATAAAATATATTCTCCAACACCATCTAACTTGTGTCTAAGTGTTATCTTTTCGTTGCGATTCATTTTTTCTATGGAGAAAGGCTTGGTTCCTTCAGTTAGTACCCACACATACACATATAGATGGATAGATAAATCAATAAACATCAAATATACACTTGTATATATATGTGCGTATAATAATTAAATGATAAAGGTAACATATACATTAGTTTGTTAGTTTATTTATTACTAAGCACAAAGCTACACAAAGGGCTATCTGTGCTCTGCCTACTACCGGTTTCAAGACCCGGTTTTTATTTAGCAGTATAAGTCTGCAGACATATCGCTGTGCCACTGGGAGGCATATACAGTAGTAGATTTTAAAAAAACGCGTTAAATTATTGTACATTGAAGAGCCGTGTATATAAATAGAAATGGCGAAAACTCCATAATGAGTAGAAGATCAGTTCCTGATTAATTGCCCTTCTTCAAGACATTGATTGGATTCCGCTACAGTATAGGGCTTTAGCTCTATTTCAATGCTTTCCTGTTATCTGCTATAGATGTACAGGCGATGTTGGTATCTAATTTCAAAAACAAAATAAAAAATGTTTGAACTTTGTGAAACGAAGAAAAAAAGTGTGAATGATTGTGATACGGGGTTAAATTATTGGTCTCATTCCATCTTTAGCAATGTCCCTTTTACAGAGCTGTTAAAATGTAATTCAAAAAGTGTGAATGATTGTGATACGGGGTTAAATTATTGGTCTCATTCCATCTTTAGCAATGTCCCTTTTACAGAGCTGTTAAAATGTAATTCAAGGAATTGAGTTTAACGACTTGTATCGCATTAATTAAAATTTGATTTTCTTGATACACACACATATCTATATATATACTAATCTAATTGCTTGAAATAATGATAATAAAATTACTTCTGCGATATGATGTTATATTACGCTTTCTTTCCTTGCAATGTTAAGTTTACCACTAATGTAATTTTAGAACACTCACGTATCTCTATGCATAAAACATTAAACTTATTAAAATAGTTGTGGCCCTGAATGACCGAATATTGAGATATCAAATGAAGTAGAATTGTACCTCCATATACAAACCAGGAGAATCATTAAAGTAAAACACACTGGTATAACCTTGAGCTGTCACAGAAAACTTCTGAAAATAACGTTATGTTGAAATGCTAATTAGTGTGTGTATGAAAGTTCCGACTGAATAGCTTAGGAAGAGTTATTTACCCATATAGACTCGTGGTTTCAATGGTGAAAATATCGCAGCATGAGTCCACGTTTATTTTAATCACAAGTAATGTATAATATAGTTAATCTTTTCCATCACTTTAACTACTGCATCACATACACGCTCTTGGAATGCTTATCTCATGCTACTAGAATTCAATTTGTGGCTGTTTCAAACGTTTAATCTTACTGGAAATGAAGAATAAGAAAATAAACGTTGAATATAATTGCAATGCCTTTACTTATAGAAATAACTATACATATATTATACTTATAGGCGTGTTTTAGGTATTGCTCGGGTCATATGTTTTGAAAATTAAGTTGCTATGTACGAGAATCTCTTGTCCCCATTCGTTACTCCATAATATACTAATTAAAGCCCTCTGCTCAGAATAGATGGCGCTGTCTGTAATTTTTGCAGAATTTGAAGAACTTTATAACAATTTGTTAATTATGCAATTAACCCACACACAAATAAAACCGAAAAAAAGGTTGATGTTAGAGATCTCTTTGCAAAGAGGAATTAGGAAACACGGGTTGGGAGACTCTATCAAGTAACTGTTGCTAAGGTAACACTAGGAAATTTCCTATCGATCTTCTTGTTCTTATTAACCAGCGCGGCTTTATTCAGAGCTAGTTTCAAGAGTTTAAAATATTGTCTTTATTCCAATAAATTGATCGTCTCCTTCTATAACATCCTTTTGTTGGACTGGCTTGGATTTTTTTTTCATTTCTAATGAGCTTATGTCGAGCCGGGGTTTGTATAAAGAGGGCAGAATGATAACACATTGAAATAAAAACTGAAGGATTTTATATGAAAGATCTGATTTTTAGGGCGAACTATGGTTGCTGTATAAGCATATGTAGTTTGTAGAGAAAAATGTCTTGATGTCATAAGACTCCAGTTATAAACTTTACAATATGCTATCACATTCCTCTTTCAGGTCATCTTTTTGAATTTTAACTTTGCTTAAGCATAAAGCTAAATAATGGGCTATTCGTGCTATATCCATCACGGGTATCCAAAGCCGGTTTTTAGCGTTATAAGTCCGCAGACTTACCGATTTTAACTTCAGAAAAGTTTATTGGTTAATATGCTTGCGTTAGTAATTAACAGTAAAACAAGAGAACACAAACGATCCCCACCCGAGTCTTACAAACGAACATCAATTATCCTTACGCGAGCTATATAAGAGAACCCTATTATCCTTACAATGGTACAAGAAAACGTAAGTTCTCCCTACCAAAATCACAGTTTGTCACGTTCAGGTGATTTATACGTTTTCTGGACGTAAAATCATATATGTGCATTATACAACAAGCTTCATATTGTATACACACACACACACACACATATATATATATATATACATATTATTTTTTCTCACCCTTTTTTAAGCTCGTAAGGTTTAAAACAACACAATAAACATTTACATCACAAATTATATAACCCTATCTTATGTGAACAAGTTAACTTTAAAGATGCCCCTACTAGCAGTTGTGACGTCGATAATTTTTGAATTATTCGTGTTTATAAGTTTTAATCACTTTCTTGAAAAAAAAGTCCCCTGGTGGGTCAGCTATAAGTTTACGACCTTACAGTGCTAAAATCCAGGGTTGGAGTGCTCGCGGTGGACATTGCATAAATAGTCCATTGTATACTTTTGCGCTAAAGCGACAACAATAACAAATTCATCCCCCCCCCCAACGAACAAAAAGGACTAAGAATATTATAGAACATTCTAGTGGTAAATTAAGGAACTGACGTCATTTAAGTCTAGGTCTCCAAACTGGGGGCCGCAGAAAATTGTCAGAAGGGTCATATCAAATACACAATACTGTTACGATACTCAGTATCTATAGATTCTTTGGTGGAGAGAGTGGGTGGGGGTGGGGGGCTCAGTCAGAATTCGAAATGCTCTGTTGGACTTTATGCTGAGAACCCACGTTCCGAGTAGTCAAAGTACTTTTTCCCTCAGATTTCACGTAAATCATTATCTTGTAAAAATAAAATCGCATCTATATGAATGCCCCCCAGTGGCACAGCGGTATGTCTGCGTACTTACAACGTTAGAATCCGGGTTTCGATGCCCATGGTGGACAGAGCACAGATAGCCCATTGTGTAGCTTTGTGCTTAATTACAAAACAAAGAAACAAACATCTATCTGAATTAAAAACCAAAAGCCGATAGAAATTTCAAATAATTATCCTAGCAAATGTTAATAGCAAGTATACAGCTATAATTTTTAGGTTCAATGGGACAGCTGATTGATTACCTGCTACAACTGTGTTATGCACTTTCTGATGGCCGCTATAATCAGTTATAACACAAAAATTTTCTAACATTTCTACGCTTGCGTAAGTAAGCTGAATGACTGCTACAAAAATAAAGGAGTTTCTATAAAACAATTATCGTATAAATGTAACTTTTTGTGCTTATGACAGAACATTACTAAATGTTATTCTTTAAAAAAAACATATATGAAAACGCTTACTGCCTGCTAGGTTGAGGCTAGTTTAAATATATCTGATGAATAAGTATTTTTGAAGTTGTGTAAGTAATTTTTAATTTGTGTCTTCCTCTATAAAATTAAAGTTTTCTAATAAACAAGATATATCGTAAAACTATGTCATTCATCCAATCCAATAACGTTTCTGTCCACCTCTGTAATACCAAAACCGGTAATATAAATGGTAACTCTGTGAAATGATAACATAAAACGATTTTTGAAACCCGGACACAAATAAAGCTTAATAAAATCAAAATTTTATTTTGAAAATATTTTACAAGTAAGCAAGAGGGTCTTTTAAAGTCATCTACAAATACATCTCATAAAGGTTTTTTTTAATGGTAGTATTCAAAATTAAAAAAGAATGCAGTTATAAAAGCATTATGTTCTTATTCACACACTAAAATCGCTTATGAATCAGTTATAAAAGCATTGTGTTCTTATTCACACAGTAAAATCGCTGATGAATCAGTTATAAAAGCATTATGTTCTTATTCACACACTAAAATCGCTTATGAATCAGTTATAAAAGCATTGTGTTCTTATTCACACAGTAAAATCGCTGATGAATCAGTTATAAAGCATTATGCTCTTATTCACACAGTAAAATCGCTGATGAATCAGTTATAAAGCATTATGTTCTTATTCACACAGTAAAATCGCTGATGAATCAGTTATAAAGCATTATGCTCTTATTCACACAGTAAAATCGCTTATGAATCAGTTATAAAAGCATTATGTTCTTATTCACACAGTAAAATCGCTGATGAATCAGTTATAAAGCATTATGTTCTTATTCACACAGTAAAATCGCTGATGAATCAGTTATAAAGCATTATGCTCTTATTCACACAGTAAAATCGCTTATGAATCAGTTATAAAGCATTATGTTCTTATTCACACAGTAAAATCGCTGATGAATCAGTTATAAAGCATTATGCTCTTATTCACACAGTAAAATCGCTGATGAATTATTCTGCTTCCTAAAGTTCAGTTTTCCCGATGATACACGTTATTTGAAGTTCATGTTCTCTATACATTTATAAGAAAATAGATTTATGGGATATGTTTACAAAATTTCTAATTCGTGCATGCCAATGATTTCACACAAAATTTCACTAAAATAGGGTTGATGATAGTAGTGGGTAGAATGCGAAGTTAATGGCTTTTTTATCTTGTTTGTGGTGAAAGGATATATACTCGTACTGCGAAATGAAACACGTCATCATGCTCCATTTTATCACAAAGAGTGTATTACTCATAATATGATTCCCAGGGTAGTTTCAATACGTTCTAAAATTTTTTTCGAAAGCTAAAACCTATCAACATGTCGATATTTTAGACTATAGCGCTCAATACAATGGAATTGCTTGATTGTGTTTTTATCTACTTTGGTGAAGTTACGTCAAATCACTCACTATCAAACTCTCAATGCTTTCGTCCAACTCTCACGAATTTCTGGGTGTTATTTTTATTACATTTTGTGACAACTCAATTTCCTGTCCAAGTCGTCAAATAATTCATTTCTTATATTAATTTTCGACTTTTGAAAGTAACATAAAACTTTAATACAAGCAACATACAGACAAAGCTAATACTATGTTCCTCAAAATTATCATTCAAGTATTCACGTGTAAATAATTCCCATTCAGCTAGTGATTATAACCCATAAGTTTCTACATTAAATAATACATTTTATCGTACGCTAATATGTTATAAGTTTTCTTAATAGGAGCCCCTACATTTAAATGTGGAATTATCGTCATACTTCTCTGAATACGACCTTTTTCAATATGTTGGTTCCCTCTTCTTATGCTCATTCTGGAATACTAACGTCATCATTCTGAATTCAAAATGACCTGGTCTTCGTGTCTTTTTCTTTCGAATGCTCATGGCTCAAAATATTAAAGCACCTGGTGGCTCAGCAGTAAGTCTAAGGAATTATCTCACTAAAAATTGGGCTTCAATAAAAACAGTTGGCATAACACAGATCAGCCCATTGTCTAACTTTGTGCTTATCAAAAAGCACACAAACAGAATAGTTAGAGGTGTTTCGAATGAAGCTTACAAAGTACGACTTGATTTCAAAGGAATTGGCAAAATGGTTTTGGCGCTTTACGAAGAGGAAACATTAGCAATACCAAGAAGCTAAATCCCAATATTGTTTCAACAGAAGTCATACCACTATATGAAATTAGGGTGTTAGCTCAAATCTATTCTTCAACACTTATAAAAAAGGAACTAGGGGAGCATAGCGTCAATACTCGGAATGACCGCATTTTTTTCTTTTTTAGTTACGTATTAGAATTTCAAATGGACTGAAATTGAGTTAACTGATAATTTAAATTTAGTAGTTAAATTGTACTTTGGATTTA
>NW_013666011.1:35681-37714 GCF_000517525.1 Limulus polyphemus | reverse complement strand
GTTAAATTTAATTGTAGTAAAACGATGTCACGAAACTACTGGTCTTGTAATAGTTTTAGTCTGACCAGTCTAAGTAATCAAGAAACGTTTGTAATTGGCTTACTAGACTAAGTTTCGTTAAAAATAGGCAATTTCTAGCGCATGTACCAAGCGACTGTCTGTTAAAATAATTTATCTTCCTCCCTTTGAGAGAAATCAATAATATTAAGTCGTACTTGGAAAGGTACTACATACAAGTTTGTTTTTAACTTCATTTTCACCTGTTCACATTTTTTGTTAACCTATATAAACATGCAATTTCTTATTGAGGTTCTCAAAGGATACAGAGAAACTGTATTTTGTAATGAAAAGAAACGTTTTTTAATTCGGTAGCTAATAAATGTTTTTAATAATTTAAATTCGCGGCTGTCAGAAATAAACAATTATGTCTTCCGACCGTTTCACAACGTGGCTTAACATCTGATAAGGAACATCCAAATTTCAGGTCTCTGAATTGATCAAGTGTACTGGAACACTCCCTGGGTGAGCGTGGCGTAGTCATCCACTCAAATTACTTTAAGATCTTATTGAGGGCCAATGATGAACACAGCCTCCATATAAAAGACAATTTGCTCAGAAACAAGCTGATACCAGAAAATCAACCAAGCATGCGCTGTTTGTAACGGTCTCAAATGAAAACGCAGCTACAATCAGGGTTCAACAACAACAACAACAACAACAAACAAAAACACAATAACAATACTTAGAAAAAAATTCAACACAGTTAATAAAAAACTTCCTGCTCAAGACTTCACACCAATATTAATAAATAATTTATCATAAGTATTAATAAATCAATAATAGAACCGGGAAAAAGAACCAGAAAAACAACAACAACATAATTCCAAAACAAAAAATACACCAATTACAATATTCAAACAATACCTTTCAATATCAATAACAAACAACAATAACGTGACTCTCTCTTAGTGAACCTTCTGGTAGGGTATTTATTCACAAAATATGTCACGAGAGTACAACCTCATGTGATCATAAATTTACATACTCTTCTGCTACATTAATTGTATTTGCACGTCACCACTAGAGAAGCTGGTGTCAGTTTCATTATACATATATATATATTTACTCAAAATACAAATGATTATGTAGAAGGTGTGTTATGTTAAAAATTCATAGATAAATTAAACGATAGAAGGAAATAATAAACGAACGATAAACACAATCATAATCATAAAAAAAAATTGATATCTTACGTGCTTACAAAGTACGTGTTAGGTTTATAACATTCGTCTTTTTTGTGAAACTGAACCTAATAAGGTATAACAAATAATAAAAACATCTAGAAAGCATACACGGGATAACCAGATGAAATTTCAAAAAAGTTTTTGTAAACTGCTAGAAGTGATAAAACTTTCACACAAATTTCTGTTTATAGTGAGACGAGAAAAACCGTCAAATCCGATTGTTTATATGTGTTTGTTTACTGAATTTCGAGCAAAGCTACTCCAGGACTAATTTTGAAGTGATAGACCAGAGAAAAGAAAGCTAGTAAACACTACCCACCGCCAATTATTGGGCTACACTTTACCAACAAATACTGGGATTGGCCAGCACATTATAACAAAGTTTCTGTAAACAGAGAGTAGTGATAAACCTTCAAGCATGTTTTATTTGCAGTGAGAAGTAATAAATCTCCAAAAAAACTGTCTATTAATCAGAGAGAAGAGATATACTATCAAACAGACTGTAAATAGTAGGAAGTTATGAACTTTCAATCACACTTCTGTTAATACAGAGTAGTGATAAACCTATATTCAAACTTCTGTTAATACAGAGTAGTGATAAACCTATATTCAAACTTCTGTAAATACAGAGTAGTGATAAACCTATATTCAAACTTCTGTAAATACAGAGTAGTGATAAACCTATATTCAAACTTCTGTAAATACAGAGTAGTGATAAACCTATATTCAAACTTCTGTAAATACAGAGAAGTGATAAACCTATATTCAAACTTCTGTAAATACAGAGTA
>NW_013666011.1:32269-35261 GCF_000517525.1 Limulus polyphemus | reverse complement strand
AAGCTGTAGTTTGATTTGCCACCTCTCGTTTCCATCTTCTTTTTTTCCATCCCCCTTCTGATACCAATTTGTTACGTCTCTGGTCGTTTGTTAATTTCCGGCATAAATTCTTCCCGAGAAACTTTCTTAAATAGAACTAGTTTATTCTTTCTCAATACAAATTTGTAATACACAGAATTTCCATAGTCACTTTAACTTAACACACGTTATAATTCACAACGATTCACACACTTTACTTATGGTCACTACTGCTCGCTTGACTCAATTATCTCTTTCTATATCTCTCTCTCTCTCTGCTATCTTATCTCCACTTTATTTGCCGAATTTATATACAAAAAAACAGGGTGCCTAGAAAAGACTAGAGTTGCCAGGAAAAGTCAAGTTCCTTCGAGAATCTCATGACGCGTTACCAACGTCATATGACTTCCGCTGTCGTAACACTACTGAAAATAGTGAAAAGCGATAAACCTATATTCAAACTACTGAAACAGTGAACAGCGATAAACCTATATTCAAATTACTGAAACAGTGAAAAGCGATAAACCTATATTCAAGCTACTAAAAAGAGTGAAAAGTGATAAACCTGTATACAAAGTACTGAAACAGTGAAAAGTGATAAACCTGTATACAAACTACTGAAAACAGTGAAAAGTGATAAACCTATATACAAACTACTGAAAACAGTGAAAAGCGATAAACCTATATTCAAACTACTAAAAAGAGTGAAAAGTGATAAACCTATATTCAAACTACTGAAAACAGTGAAAAGTGATAAACCTGTATACAAACTACTGAAAACAGTGAAAAGTGATAAACCTATATTCAAACTACTGAAAACAGTGAAAAGCGATAAACCTGTATACAAACTACTGAAAACAGTGAAAAGTGATAAACCTATATTCAAACTACTGAAAACAGTTAAAAGCGATAAACCTATATTCAAACTACTGAAAACAGTGTAAAAGTGATAACCTATATTCAAACTACTGAAAACAGTGAAAAGCGATAAACCTATATTCAAACTACTGAAAACAGTGAAAAGTGATAAACCTATATTCAAACTACTAAAAAGAGTGAAAAGCGATAAACCTTTATATTCAAACTACTGAAAACAGTGAAAAGTGATAAACCTATATTGAAACTACTGAAAACAGTGAAAAGTGATAAACCTGTATACAAACTACTGAAAACAGTTAAAAGCGATAAACCTATATTCAAACTACTGAAAACAGTGAAAAGCGATAAACCTGTATATAAACTACTGAAAACAGTGAAAAGCGACAAACCTGTATATAAACTACTGAAAACAGTGAAAAGTGATAAACCTGTATACAAACTACTGAAAACAGTGAAAAGTGATAAACCTGTATACAAACTACTGAAAACAGTAAAAAAGTGATAAATCTTCAGACACTTTCTATAAGGAGCGGAGGGTGACAAGCATTATAAGAACATTTCTGTCATTTTGTATAATATATGTGGCACATGGAAATGATGATGGTGATATGTAATGTAAAGTATTACTGCTCAATTATGATAAAGACATTATTTATGAAAATAATCTTTGAAACACTATCCTTACTATTTATATTCTGATGTAACCTTCATGATTTGCAACACATAACAAAGCTAAACCAGTTTTATATATGTATATATAAATCATTTAAAAGGTAAAAACAAAACAAAAAATACATCTTAAACAGTTGAATGAGCGTTCGTGAAATTAGACAATTTGTCTACTAAAAGATTAGTTTTTGAATGACGAACTAGGCAGACCTAGTTCTTCTACCTGTTGTAGAGATGTGGAATAACTCGTCCAATCAGATGACAGTTTCTGTAAGTAGGCCACGATGCACGTGGGTAGCCAGGAGCGATGTGCAGTTTTGAGGACGGTTGAAATGGAAGATCACGAAACACAAACACGCCCTCATGATAAACAGGTAAAGGTGATGTTGGGGAGCTCTTGCGGAAACCAATGCTCGTGACATCGTTGTTATAGATCGACACCTGTAAAAAAAAAACAAAAAACAAACAACTTATATGCAATATTCTAAGCTATGGAAATATAAATTTTACTTGTAACATCACACAATTAGGAATGGGGGAGTGGTTATTATGCCGTTGTCCTGGCAACCTGGCGGAAACTAAAGGCTTGTTTGACATTTAAAAAAATAGACATGAGCTGGATATTTTACGGAGGTCATGAATACTCGACACTTACTGCTTTTTAAGACGTAAAAGTTGACCTTATTTTGTAATTCGATAACTATTCTTGAGTTAGGTTATGTATTCCTACACAGACATTTTGTTTTAATTTGATATTAAGGAGGTTATTTGATTTTAAGCCTTCTAGACTTCTGAGCAGATAAACATTTCCCTTTAATGACGATTTTTTATTGTATTTATCTGTTTTAAAAACAGAGACCCGCAGTATCTAATAAAGGCCCCATAGTTTATCAATAATAAAAAAAAGTGCTGGTAGTCCAAAAAGAACTTTTGTTTTGAAACTAAGTGTTCGTCAAAAATATCATGTTTGTATTGTACTTCACATAATATAGCCATCTTTGTCTTTACCATTATTCCTTAATAAAACGTCAAATGACACTGAATAAACTATATAATACACTGTTACGTATCTGGTCGTTTGTTAATTTCCAGTATAAATTCTTTCCGAGGAACTTCAGTGATACAAGTCCTTTCTTAATTAAAACTAGTTTATTCTTTCTCGATACAACTTTGTAATAATAATACACAGAATTTCCACAGTCACTTTAAACTTAACAACCTTTTTAACACAAGCTATAAATCACAGTGATTCTCACACTTTACTTAAGGTGCCTACTGTTCGCTTGACTCAATTATCTCTATCTTCAATCTGTCTGCCTCTCTATTCTTTATTTGCCGGGCTTATATACTAAAAAAAAGAGGGCGTCCCGAACAAACTAGCAAATTCACGATCATTCGAGAAACTTCTCGCACACGCCAGCAGCTT
>NW_013666011.1:23432-31315 GCF_000517525.1 Limulus polyphemus | reverse complement strand
TCTTTCTCCTCCAATCACTGCTGTAGTCTCTCTTCTTGTTTCTTTTCTTTCTCCTCCAACCACTGCTGTAATCTCTCTTCTTGTTTCTGTCCTCGTTCTTCTTGTTTTTTTTATTTTTCCTCCAACAACTGCTGTAATCTCTCTTGTTTATTTTGCTGTTCGAGCTGCCACTGTTGCATTTTTTCATGCCACTGCTGTTGTCTCTCTTCTTGTTTCTTTTCTGGTTTTTCTTGTTTATTTTCTCGTTCTTCTTGTTTCTTTTGCTGTTCTTGTATTGCTTCCATCAAATCTGGTAAGCTGTAGTTTGATTTGCCACTTCTCGTTTCCATCTTCTTTTTTATTTTATTTTTTAATTTCCATCCCACTTCTGACACCAATTTGTTACATATCTGGTTGTTTGTTAATTTCCGGTATAAATTCTTTCCGAGAAACTTCAGTGATACAAGTCCTTTCCTAATTAAAACTAATTTATTCTTTCTCGATACGACTTTGTGATGCACAGAATTTCCACAGTCACTTTAAACTTAACAACCTTTATAACACACGCTTTAAACCACAGTGATTTACACACTTTACTTGCGGTGCCTACTGTTTGCTAGACTCAGTTATCTCTATCTTCAATCTATCCGCCTCTTTATTTCGTTCGTTCGTTTCTGGGAGTTATTTTGATTTAAAAAGTAATTATTTCCGAAGAAATAATTACTAATCAAGGGTGCTCGAAGATTAAGCAACGCTCCTTTACCCCGCTCGTGGCCTAGGAATATGGGCTTAGCTTCAGAAACAGGAAATTAAGTGAAGAGCAGAGTAAACTAAACTAAACGGCCGATATAGGATATGGTCCATTATGGCGGCGGGGATCTGTAAATCCTATGCTAAGAATTTTATGTGGGAGGAAACGGGAGTACCCCGAGAAAGCCCACTTTCACTGGTAACGACCAATCGTCTCTCTATTCTTTATTTGCCGGGATTATATACTAAAAAAAAAAGGACGTCCCGAACAAACTAGGAAATTCGCGATCATTCGAGAAACTTCTCGCACACGCCAGCAGCGCCAATGCACCAGCAGAGTCACGTGACTTCCGCTGTCGTAACAATACTATAATGAACTCTCCTCTATTAAAATTCAGTTGAATATTTGCTAATCATGGCAAGTAAAGAAATCGTACTTCCAGACCAACATAAAGTGAGCTGTGTTTTTTACCTTTGATTAACTGAAACTTTTTAGCACAGTTTAACTAACTCCAAACTACATAATGTTTGTTTCACATTATAACTACATCAGAGGTGTCAATAAATATCGCGAAACACCTTTTAGTGACGTAAAAACAGACGCGTCGTGAAATACATTTCATAAATGAAAGACAAGATTACTAAGAAGTGTTTTTTATAGATTAGAGACAAGCTTATCACGAAGTACGTTTTATAGATTAGAGACAAGCTTATCATGAAGTACGTTTTATAGATTAGAGACAGACTTATCATGAAGTACGTTTTATAGATTAGAGACAGACTTATCATGAAGTACGTTTTATAGATTAGGGATAGGCTTATCATGAAGTTCGTTTTATAAATTAAAAAAAGATTCATCGTAAAGTACGTTTTATAAGTCAAAGACAGGTTTATCGTGAATCATGTTTTATGAATTAGAGACAGGTTTGTCGTGAAATATGTTTTATAAATCAAAGACAGGCTTATCGTGAATCATGTTTTATGAATTAGAGACAGGTTTGTCGTGAAATATGTTTTATAAGTCAAAGACAGGCTTATCGTGAATCATGTTTTATGAATTAGAGACAGGTTTGTCGTAAAATATGTTTTATAAATTTACCGAAAAACATACTAGGAAAATGTTTTATTAAATGAGACAAATAATGAGCCAAGAAGGTGTAACATGCTTTGTAAATGTGAAGAATAAGTGGCACAAATTACCTTTTGTTAATTTATAGAAAGAAATTTTATTTTTTTCAGAGATATTACGGCCATTAAATATTTTTTTATTGTAGATGTCTAACCGGCAAAGTAACACGTACTGCATGGAAGAGGGTAAGAATTTCAAAGTTTAATTTTTACCATATGTGGTATTCATAATTTTCATCATATTAATTAACTTTAACAGTAGGTACTATTTAAGATCCGTTAGCAGTTCTTAATTCTCAAATGACTTTTAACTGCATATAACTAAATAATGACAAATGATACATCTACAACAACATAAAAAGACCACGGACATCCATCACAGATCAATGTCTGCTACCACGACAGTATGTGGTCATAAACAAACAAGCTTTACCATCCATTTTCCCTCCTAAACTCGACCATTCAGATCGATGTCGCCAGTTATCTTGAGCTCGCAGCCTTACGCTATCAGCTAAACTTGTTTACCAAAAAAGCAAGTTCTTGGTGCAACAAACAAGTGCTAGCGAAAACGTTTCACGAAATATAAAATTTAAGCAGCGAAGTTTTATTATATATTTAGGATAACTCCTATCTACTGTTGTTGTTTTTTTCTTGCACGATCCAAAAAGTAACTTTTCTCATTTATTCAATTTATTATTGAACATGTAAAATTGAAAAGCTCCCTCTCTTTTTTTTTCTTGAATCATACTCAATGGACTGCTACTAACAAATTCTATAAATAATGAACCTTTAAGGTCCGGTGAATATCTTAAGTGCAAAACAAGATCAGATATCCAGCAGTCTGGTGTGTGTGTTTTTATACAAAAGTCACATCGGGCAATTTGTTGTGCCCACTGAATCAATGATTACTCAGATTTATATTCTACTCGTATTTCTACATAGTTCAGGAAGCATCTCGATTATTACATGATCGTGAACTTTCTAGATACTGCATCATCACCATCCGTATCAAATTGCTAAATTATAACATTGAAAGTATAACTTACATTACTACACCATTCACCGTTTTTGTTTTTGATGGTTTACTTTTCTGAAGGTTATGATATACAGGTAGGATGGCCTCTTTTCCCTTGTCATCACTTGCTGCCCTATCATTAGGGGATTTCTCCCTCAACAGATGATCAAGCAAATCCAATGGTGACTATATATAAGTGGTATCGACAAGAACTCGGGTCTCTTCTACAGGTTGCCTTTCTGCAGGCAAATATTTTTTTGAAATTCTCCAGCTAGTCATTCTCTCTCACTGTCGTACTTCCAAAGACAATTATGATGGATGACCTTTGGCTTGAATGCCTGTGCTTTTGGATTCTACAAACCACGTCATTGATTTTTTTTAATGCAACATATGGTCCTTCCAAATACCTGCTTAATTTTGGTATTTGTCCTTTCTTGCAGCAGGGATTGTACAGCCATACCGTGTCACCTCAATGGAATCCAATCTTATTAGCATTAACATCATAGCGACTTTTCATTATATTACTAACTAATGTAAGTATTTCTTGTCATGTATAACCTCATTAGTTTTCCTTAGTCCTTTTGCTTAAGTTCTCTCCCAAACATCACTGATGATGTTGTCTGTAGTTTCACGTACTGTTTTTTATGACTCATAAGTAACAGTGGAAGATCTTGATCCTACTATTTATCATGTTCATCCATATAAATAGCTAAATGATTTAACAGAGTACAGTTGTATCTCTCCACCACGCTACTGGAATATGAATGAAAAGTTGTTGTCCTATTTCTTTATTACAAGTATCTGTCACATTTTCAAAAACACGATTGACTCAAACTTCTGTACTTGCTCTGAGTGCAGTTCTGTAGGCACCTCGTATCTTGAAACAAATTCATTGACGACTTTTCTTGCTATAGTTTCTGCTTCCTAGTTAGGAAAGGTACATGCTTCTGGTCATTTGTTGAAGTAGTCCATCACAACCGTGATGCATGTATTTCCACTGTTACTCTGTGGTATAGGACCAGGCACATAGATAGCAATTCTCTCAAGTGGTACTCCAAGACTATACTATTATAGCTATTCACGCTATTTCTTTCATGGAACTTGTTGCTCACGGCATATTTCATATGATTTTTATCAATTATTTACAAATTCCAGGCACTTAATCTAATAAAACTTCTTCCTCACTTTCTCCAATATGTTCTTAATACATAATTGTCCTGCTACTGGAAGGTTGTAGAGATAATGGAGTACTTCAGAATAAAAATACTTCTAAAACACCAACCATAGTCATTGATTGTTTCTTTTCTATGGTATCTTCCCATTTCTGATGTAATACGCCCACTTGTAGCCATAATGAATCCTATTTTGCCCTGCATGTCTTTTCTTTAGGCTGTATGGAGTGACTGTTTGCTAAAAGGGATTATCTGTCCTATTGTTGATTCACTGAATAATTCGTTTCAAACTCGTATCTTTTACCAGAACATCTTTCAGATGAGTGTTAGACCACATTAGTTCTTCATAATCACTTGTGGATGTTGCATCTTGGACTATACTTTGTTGTACTTTCAACTGATCATCCTTACTATCTTGTTCTTCCTTCTTTTCATTAACATATGATCTTTGGAATTATGGATTAGCACTTCCGTGCGTCTGTGCAGGGTGATGCAAGATGTTAAAATTATATTCGCGAAGTTTCTGGAGCCATCTTGCTATCTGACATTCTGGATTATGAAAATTTACCAACTACTTCATTGCTACATGATTTCTCTGAAGTGTTCATATAGGTAGTGGAGTAAATGGCTTTGGGCTCAAACAACAGTTAATACCTCTTTCTATGTGGTATAATACCTCATTTCTGCGGAATTCATTGCCTTACTGTAGTAGGCAATCACATGCTTTTTCCAAGTTCTACTTGTGATGACACTGCTTCTCTGCAAAATCACTGGCATCTGTATCTAAAATAAGTGGATCTTCAAGAGCTAATACTGGAGTAGCGGTTTGTTCTTTCTTCAGTTTATTGGATGTTTCTTCACAATCAATAGTCCAATAAAACTTACTTTGCTTTTTAAGTAATCTGTGTAAAGGATGAGCTGTATCAGAGAATGATTGTTATAAAATGATGATAGTAAGACCATAGCCCCAGAAATACTCTTACCTCGTGCACGTTTTTTGGTGTTGGCTAATTATGAACAGATTCAATCTTCAGTGAGTCTGTAGACACTTCCTTCTCTTTTGACTCCGTGTTCAAGGAAGAGCTTAATCTTCTCTTTCCTCAACTGATCCGTGTCTTTCTTTAGCATATCATATGCATTATCTAAGGTTGTCTCATGTGTAACTGTGTCATCTAAGTAGATGAGAAAACACATTCCAGAATAGTTCAGAGAGAGAGTACACTGTATTAGTCTCTGAAATTTAGCAGGTGCACTAAATAACCAAAATGGTAACAGAACAAATTAATATAACCCTTTTCCAGCAGTAAAAGTGGTCTTGTCTCTCTACTTGCTTCGTCGACATATAATTGCTGACATCCACTCTTAAGTTCCAATGCTGAAAAACATTTTGATCTAGACAAAGTATCTAAAGTAGAGTAAATCCTTGGCAGTGGTTAAGCATATTTCTTTCGGAACTTCAGTCACCTTCTGTAAGCCCACACAGAATCTTTTGGATACATCCTTCATCTAAATAAGTACAATAGGTGATGCCTAATGATTTGTACTAGGTTATGTTACTTATTTGTCTTTCATGGCTTCAATGTCTTTGAATGCCTTAACCTGTTTTGCAAGCTTAAGTCATCTGGCTAACTGGCATATTGAAATAGAATCTTCAGTATCAATCTCATGATGTATTTTATTTGTCCAGCCTAAGTCATGAGATCTACAGGAGAAGGTCTCTTCATATTTCATGAGCAAGTAACATAGTCCCTGACGTTGATCAGCTGTACGGTCTCCACAGCTCCAGTTATATAGCTCTTGTAAATAAAGTGGTAAGATGTTCTTCTGTGCAGATTTCACATCAGACTTCCCAAATCTTGCCTCAAAACTGACTATATCTGATGTTCTCTGGTGTGGAAGTACTACCTTTACAGGCTCACATTTTGCAATACCCCATCCAGACTTGAATCAAATTTATGATTCTCAGTGTTCAATGCCATAACAATGACATCTTTATTCTTCAGATCCAAAAGGGTTCTTCTAACCATTAATCCCTTAGTAAGAGCTGGAGTATTTGGTGTGTGCAGGAAGTTTCTGGTTATAAAACATGAAGGCATTTGAAGCTAGTCTAATTTCACATCCATATCTCCACATAACGTCACTTCCCAATATTATGCACTCTTCTTGATGTCAATCATACACATATCACAAGTGTTAGAAGCTTCCTACAGTAAGGGTAAATTCCAACTTTCCTTTTGCTAGAACGTGATGTACATTTGCCATTCACATAAGTTTATCTTTTCTTCATCATCATAATCACAGAAAATGTTTCATCTTTCATTGTTAAATCAGGTCAAACTATTGTGATTGTAGAACCAGTATCAATCAACTTGCTGCACGGCTTTCCATCAGTTAACACGCAGACTCTGGTCTGGTTTCTTTAATTAATTAATTTCTTATCTCTTCAGGGCAGACAGAGTATACTCAGGTGAACTTCGCCCCGTAAGTACAGCTAATTTCTGTTTCTCAGTTCTGGTTAGTCCTTTGTTATTCCTTCGATAGGCTGGACTTGAAGACTCATACTTAAGGTATTATTATGTATTAACAGCTGATGCTTTCTCACAATCTCCATTGTAATGGCTATTTTTCTTACATTTATAACAATTTTGCATTATGAGATCCTTTGAAGGGAGTTGTTAATCCCTACAAGCTTTTGTCTGTAGTTTCTAGCAATATGTCCTTTCAAGTTACATTTGAAATACCCATTTTTTATGATTTACTTGTTCCAATTTGTGTAACTAATTATCTAATTAAACCTTTTAGCTTTCCAGATTATCATCATAGGGAATTGGTGTCTTAATATTACTTGATCTGCTGATGTCATAACTTGTATATTGCACATTTAGTTGTTTGTCTCTGGATTTAATAGATCCAAGTTCCATCACCAACTGGAAAATTTCCTTTAAATATATACACTTACTATGCTTCAGTCTAATTCTCATATCCTCACCTATTATGACATTTATAAATTGGTCATGTTCTAACAAACCTACCATTTAATGTAGAGAATCGAGGTAAATTAAACAGGCAAGTCTTTCTTCTCTCCTCTGTACCCTGTTCAGAAAATTTTATCTGGCTATTTCCTTCTGGTGTGTAACTCAAATCTGTTGGATAAGGCAACTACCAGTGTTTTCTAGCTAATATGGCTCTCAGCTGGAAGGTTACTTAATGTCATTAAAGCTGGTCATTTTAAACAAACAACAAGATAAATAGCTTGTTGTTCTCTATTCCTCCCTTTAACTCTGGAAATAATTTCAAAATGAGCCTGATATGCTTCCCATGGTATCTTTCCATCATAATTCATTGGTTTCTCAATTGAGCAAAGTTGTTAAACTGGCCAGCTAAATTCTAGAACTTGATTTCTTAGTGTCAAGGCTGGAATAGTCTACGAAGGTCGTGAAGTCACAGATGGCATAGTGGCAATGGTAGCAGGTGTGCACTAAATATATTCTCCTATTCCATATTTTATAGCAAATGGTGTCAAGGCTGGAATAGTGTACAAAGGTCGTGAAGTCACAGATGGCATAGTGGCAATGGTAGCAGGTGTGCACTAAATATATTCTCCTATTCCATATTCTATAGCAAATGGTGTCTTAGGTTGGAATAGTCTACAAAGGTCATGAAGTCACAGATGGCATAGTGGCAATGGTAGCAGGTGTGCACTAAATATATTCTCCTATTCCATATTCTATAGCAAATGGTGTCTTATGTTGGAATAGTGTACAAAGGTCGTGAAGTCACAGATGGCATAGTAGCAATGGTAGCAGGTGTGCACTAAATATATTCTCCTATTCCATATT